>NC_142888.1:18488106-18791136 GCF_051225735.1 Oryctolagus cuniculus
AAATAGTAACACAGAGGTTTGTAAATCCCAAATAGGATTACAGACTTCAAGTGAGATCTGATGGGTAAAAACAAAATGGAAGTAGGAAAGATTAACATTACCTTAGACAAGACAAGTCATTTTGTCTCCTACCCTCCAAATTCCTAAGGCAAAGACAAGTAAGCTTTTTTTGAAAGTTCATTACAGCATTAAGGAAAGCAGTTTTTTTTTTTAAATTATTTCTCGTGGGTCATTTATAGAAGTGGAAAAAGGTAAATCAAAAAATCAAAATTGACAAAAAAAATACAGTAACGATTCCCTGGGTGAACAAAAGCCTAAAATGATAAAGCCTAAAGGAACAAAAAACAAAACCAGAACAAGAGTAGGGAACAGATAAGATCACTGTGGATTTAGAGTGCCATGTTCACTGCTTTGGATACACATAAATGCCACAGCAATACTACAATTCTGACAATACTTAGTCGTGTATGTTGTAATTAAGGCACGGGATAGAAACACCTTGAATAATCAGTCTAATAAGTGCACATTAATTGATTGTGACCCTGAATAGAGAAAATAGCAATGAGAGAGTATTTATTCCTCCATGATTAATCCCTCCTTGTTATATCATCTAGAAAACAGCTTACACAAGCTATGGAACAAATAAAGTGAATAATCATTAAGTAACCCATAAACAAACTATGTTAATCTTATAATTTACCCCTCTCATGATGGAAAAAAAAATAAAACCCACAGAAATACATAAGGTAATTAATGCAAAATATTGCAGAATATCATCCTTTATAACCGTATTATTTTCTAAAATTAGAATGGATTTTTGGAGCACGGCAGGCTGTCAATAGAAGCGAGATGCAGGTAAAGCCGGATTTGCCTGTATTTAAATTAACACAGCCTGCTTCTAGATGGCCAGCCATATATAGTGTCCTGTGTAGAAGGTCCAGTCAGACTAGCTCAGTGTCCTGCCTCATGTCGATTCTTCCCCTTCTCTACCATTGAATTTGCCCAATTCCTCAGGGCCAAGCTCAATTACTATCTAATTAAGCTGATAAACTGAATCTCAAAAATGTGTTAATGGCTTATAGTGGCTTAATGTGTTATCCTTCAAAGGACAACATTTGCATTTTAATAGGGATTTTCCATGAATTAACATAAATTAGTAACTTGGTAGAATTTTAGTCACTAAGTTTGGTGGCCTGTGATAAAATTGAAAGAAAAAGGTCTTGGCTTCCCATTATGGTAAGTGTCAGTACATAAGCACCAACATACAAGTATCAACATATATGGTCTGCCTTGTAAGGGAAGAACAACAAAATAATTTAACTAAGCAGATAAATTACATGCCCTAGGTACCTTAGGATGCAAAATAAATGCATCAAAGACTCATGTACAGTACCTAGTACATAAAAGGCTATAATATATTTGTTGCATAAATGAACAAATATCCGTTGAAAGTATAATTAAAAAAATAGCTATTTGTTAGCTGGGATCTCTAGTAATATAAATTGTAGATTAAAGTTCCCAGAATTCACAGGGATATTTTGTTAATTGCATAATGTATTACTTATTAGTATAGATTTAAAAGATTTTAGATTTAACTACACATTTGCCCCATTTAAAACAAACTACATAAGTGCTATTGAACATACAAGTTTTGGGTCTTCAATAGTTTTTCAGATATTAATGTAACTCAGTATATGTGAACAAAACCAGAAACAACTATTTGAGGTAGTGTTATACAGACAATTTTGGTACATAGTAATTTTGGCCTCTTCATGGAGGTCACAATGCAGACTGAAGGTTCTCAGAAGACTGGCAGTGAGAAATCAATTAACTCTTGATAACTCTTTCCAAACTCTTCACATAAAACTTTTCACTTACATATATATCACCTATTTTGAAATGGTTTACTAGCTTGGGAATATCTGTCATAAGAATACTTTCATATTTTCTCATATAAAAATGAATACACACAAATATATAATTCAATATGAAAATAAAAATAATATACAAGTAATGGGATTTTCTTACATTCTGCAATTATATTTTATCCTACTATATTAATTCTTATTGTCCTGTGGATCATCCAGCTTGAAAGAATTTTGTAGAACAGACTCAAAATGTTATTTACTTCTATTCTCTTCAAGCAAATCAGAAAATGTTGCCACTATTTAAAGTGAGAATTCAGTACCTATGCCAGAATATGTATGTACCATAATTAAATTTTTGAATGATTTTTTTAATTATTAGAAATGTAATGGGGCCGGAGTTGTGGCGCAGTGGGTTAACACCCTGGCCTGAAGCACCGGCATCCCCTATGGGTGCTGGTTTGAATCCTGGCTGCTCCACTTCTGATCCAGCTCTCTGCTATGGCCTGGCAAAGCAGTAGAGGATTGGGCCCCTGCACCTGTGTGGGAGACCTAGAAGAAACTCCTGGCTCCTGGCTTCTGATTGGAGCAGCTCCGGTCATTGCGGCCAATTCGGGAGTGGACCATCAGATGGAAGACCTCTCTCTCTCTCTTTCTGCCTCTCCTCTCTCTGTGAAACTGACTTTCAAATAAAAAAGTCTTAAAAAAAAAAGAAATGCAATAGTGAAGATGTCTACAACCACCCTGTCCAATATGACTACTTAAATTTAAATCTTAAAATAAATACAAGTAAAAATTCAGTATGTCAGTTATACTAGCCATATTTAAAAAGCACCTGATTGCTACAAGTATCTAGTGACTAATGTTTTGGACAGTGCAGATATATTTTAAAAAATCCATCAGTATAGCAAGTTTTATTGGTGAATACTAATATAGAAAATCCAATGTGTTTCCTTTATAAGCAAGGTAAATACTCAAATATGGTCTGTGATGGTTTCCTATCCTACTCATTGTCCCTCGCCAATGGGATATCCAGTTCCTACTATAGTCAAAGCTACCTAATACACACTCAATTAATATTCTTGCACAATGGCAATCATTTAGGAAATAATTTATTTCTCAAATTGCTGATGGGATTAAAATATAACAAAATCAATAGTGTAGAAATATATCTATTTTATGTTAAAAATTTTAACACTAGTATTTTATCTAATCAGAAAATAACTCTTGTAGCATATCTAGATAGTTTTGCTAACAAAGATGATTTAGACTGGCTACTGAATGCAATTTAAAATTTCAGAAGATTAAAAATCAATGTATCATTATACCACATGATTTATTTTATTGAATTTCCTACAAATTTTGTTTTCATGTAGATATAGCTTAAGTATGTCAGAGCTCACTCATCTCTGATGAAGTTAATATACTTACCTACTGTGAATTATAATAAATATGGATTTTTCAAAGTTCATTTATTTATGCACATGCATGTTTGTGTATATGTACATACAGATATGCAAAGTGGAAATGTTGAGGAAATGAGAACATCATCTCATACAGGCAATGTTTTCTTTTTTTGTTTGTTTTTTGACAGCCAGAGTGGACAGTGGGAGAGACAGAGAGAAAGGTCTTCCTTTGCTGTTGGTTCACCCTCCAATGCCCGGCACGTGCACCGCGCTGATCCGATGGCAGAAGCCAGGTACTTATCCTGGTCTCCCATAGGGTGCAGGGCCCAAGCACTTGGGCCATCTTCCACTGCACTCCATGGCCACAGCAGAGAGCTGGCCTGGAAGAGGGGCAACCGGGACAGAATCCGGTGCCCCAACTGGGACTAGAACCCAGTGTGCCGGCGCCGCAAGGCGAAGGATCAGCCTATTGAGCCACGGCACCGGCTCACAGGCAATGTTTTCTATCACTCTCAGCTGAGCAGAATGGAACTCAAAATAACCATGACAAATGCTAGAATCTGGAAGAAAATAAAACACAGTTACAAATAAAGATCATGAACTGATGATCTTTGAAAGATGTGTAAATCTCTGGCACAATGTGGGATGGAATTAATCTGATGATTTTCAGATGTGTATACAGGGTGATTTGTGGGAGATCACTGATTAAACAGATGGCCAGGACCTGCTTGTCTGCTTCATTCAGGATTCACTGGACAGCAACTATACAACATGGTTGAGAAGAGCCTTACCTCCAACCCTTGCTTATGTGATCAGAGATGATTTCGCAACAATAGTTCTGGAGAGGTTTCAATTTGTTAAACCAGTCTTCACCAGAAATACAAATAAACGCTTCTATCATCTTTGTTGCTTCTCAATAACTACATATGAGAATCCACAAACCTGAATTGCATTTGTACTAAGAAATGTTACACTCTTACACTTAAGTATGAGCAAAAGATGATAGACCATCTCAGGAAACATGAGGGAATGAAGAATGGAGACAAAACTAAGCATCTAGAAGGAACTTTAACAGAAATAAAGTGAGAAATATTAGAAGATAACATGAAAGCAGAGAAAGCTGGCTATTTGTTTTTTTAAAGTTCAATAGGTGATTTGAAAACCAATGGTCATTGTGAGATGTGGGTTCTGGACAATCAAACAGAAGAATATCCTGCAACATAACGAAAAATAAAATGAAATCGAAATCACAAGTGAAAAAAGTGAGACTCAGAAGACAGATCTGAGACATCTAAAGGGTGAATATAAGCACAAGAATGTGAAAAGAGGACAGAAGAGAAGTAATCAATAGAATAGGTGGAAATTTTCCTGAGCTAAAACATTACTGACTGGTTAAAGTTGGAAATGTTATCCTATTATGAAAAGAGATGAAAGAATAAGTAGGGACACATATTTGAAAACATTTTGCTTTATATACTAAGGAAAGGTCTGCATTCTGACAGCTCAGGTAGAGATATCTTCTGGAATTTGAGAAAGATGTGGGCCTAAATACAAAGAAATGAAACATGAACAACAATGAGACTTCCACTGGTAACAATGAAACCCAGAAAACACTGGAATTCAGGAAACATTGGAATTGAAAATTAGTTGTCTCCAACTCACAGAAACTACTAACAGAGGAGGAAAAAAAGATTCAAGAATGCTATTATCCATTAAATCCATTATGATGATTACAAAAGAAAGATGATTTTAAAAATGCAAGGCTTTATAAGTATACCAATACATTTTATAAGGAAATTTCCCAACTATTTCAATCATATTAAACAGAAAGTATAATAAAGAGTACTAAACAAAGTGCAATAAAGAATACAAAGTAGTGATGGGTAATAAAAGCTGTGATGCTTTTGGTTAAGTTTTGTGGAACAATGATCGTTTAAGTGTAATTTAAGTGATGCCATGACTTCTTGAACCTGATAAGTGATGATAAAAAGGAAAGCAAATAGTAGACAAGAACTGCAATTACAAATTATTGGTTTGTATCTTGGCTTGAAAAAACTGAGAAATTTTCAGAATAAATTATCTTGTAGGGAGGGCCATGTTCTTATTTCAGTGTGACCCAACAGAAATACATGCTTAAAATTACTGTTAAAAATAGGAAACTTGGGGCCAGCATTGTGGCATAGCAGGTAGAGCCACTACCCACATCTCTGGAATCCCATATATAGGCACTGGTTTGATTCCTGCCTGCTCCACTTCTGATCCAGCTCCCTGTTAATATGTCTGGAAAGGCAGTGAAGAATGGCCCAAGTCTTGGGCCCTGCCACCCGTATGGGAGACCTGGATGTAGTTCCTGGCTCCTGGCTTCAGCCTGGATCAGCTCCAACCATTGCAGCCATTTGAGGAGTGACCCAGAAGATGGAAGATCTCTTTCTCTCTCTCTTTTTCTCTATGTCATTCTGAATTTCAAATAAATGTTTTTTTAAAAAAAAAAAAAAACTAGAAAAATAAGATTTAGTAAAATGGCAAAGTAGACTGTAACATCTAAGTTACCTGAAACTGGGGGAGAGATGTAGCAGAGCGTAGTGAAGGAGATAATTGATTGCAAAATTATGGACAAGGGATTGGGGAAATAAAATCTTTGATAAAATGAGCATAAAAATGACAGAAGGAATTTAAATAATTGTAGAGTCATAAGAAGTAGCATAACAAAAATGAATTTCTTTAAATTTCCCCATAACAAGATAAAAAATTCTCAGTAGGGTTTAAAATACACACTCCAGGGATGGGCTTTGTAGCATAGCATGTTAACTCATTATTTGATACCTACATCCCATATTAGAGTGCATGGGATAGAGTCCCATCTCTGCTTCCAATCCAGCTTCCTGCAAATGCACCTGGGAGGTAGCAGATCGAGTCATTGGGTCCCTGCTACCCATGTGGGATAATCAGATGGAGCTCTGTGTTCCTGGCTTTTGGCTGGTCAAGTCCCCAATGTTGCAGATATTTGGGAAGTGATCCAGAGAGTGGAAAATATCTCTTTCTCTTCCTTTCAGATAATCAAATATTAAAAATGCCAGGTTTAAAGTGTTTGAGAAACATAAAAACAAGGTAAGGATAGATGATGCTATAATAGGAAAATAACTTTTAAAATTAAGAATCAAAATAATATCAAATGAAGCAGGACTCAAGTTCCAAAAGAACTGGATGGGTTGAAAAGAACCATTATAATGATAAAAGTTATATTTCTTACAACAAGAAGCATTTATTTTTATGCCCCAAACATTTGGGTAAATTTCATATAAGGTAAAAATAAAGTAAAAAGAGAATAAAAAACATAAGTTTTATTGGTAGCCTGCATATACACCTTTCAGCATTTGTTAGATCAAAACAAATGAAAAAAAAAAGGATAGAAGTGATTTTATTTAAAACAACACAAATTTAGTTCATAATTTGAAACTTAAAATATCATATATCCACTAAGCAAACTTTAAAAACATAGAAAAGTGATGTTACAGGTCACTTTTCTTATCATAATCTAATAATCCAGAAATATGGATGAATGATAGAGTATTTTGGTTCATCTTCTAATGCTTTTAAAAAATGCGGATTTGTATGCACTGTTTTGGAAAAATGTTCCTGATAGATAGGAAACCTATACCTACAAACTGCTCTATAGATAGAGAAGGAGAGGGAGGCAATATTTTTAAACATGAAAATATATCTATATTTAGTATTTATCATTAAGCATTATATGTCAGGAGAATATAATACTTATTATATTACTTATTTCAGAGAGGGTACAATTAAGAGTAGGAAAAAATTGAGATGTTTTCTTAATACATCTGTGTACTGATTAAATTGAGAAATTAATATAATAATAAATGCATTTAAATTTAGCATGCAGACCTATGAAATAGCATTCAGTAATAGAAGCAAGAAGAAAGTGATTGTAATGGTAAATAAACACTTTATGTGTCTTGGCTTTCCATGCCTGAAATACTCTCATGGGCTTTTTTAGCCGGATCCGAATGCCTTAAGGGCTGATTCTGGGGCCAGAGTGCTGTTTAGGACATCTGCTATTCTATGAGTCTGCTGTGTATCCCACTTCCCATGTTTTATCATTCTCTCCTTTTTAATTTTATCAGTTAGTATTAGCAGACACCAGTCTTGTTTGTGTGAGCCCTTTGACTCTTAATCCTATCAAATTAAATGAAAGATCTCTGTGAGTGAGATCCAAGTGGAAAGAACAGGCCATCAAAGCAGGAGGTACCTTTCTCCTCCTCTAAAGGGAGGAGAGAACTTCCAGTTTGACTATGACCTTGTCTAAATCAGATTGGAGTTGGCGAACTCAAAAGGCTTCCATAGCCTTGGAAGCTCATGACAAAAGCCTAGTATGATTACTGATGCCATAAACAAGAGTGTCAATTGTTAAATCAACAACAGGAGTCACTGTGCACTTACTCCTCATGTAGGATCTTTGTCCTTAATGTGTTGTGCAATGTGAATTAACAGTATAACTAGTACTCAAACAGTACTTTATACTTTGTGTTTCTGTGTGGGTGCAGTCTGTTGAAATCTTTACTTAGTATATACTAAATTGATCTTCTGTATATAAAGATAATTGAAAAAGAATTTTGATGTGATTGGGATGGGAGAAGGAGCAGGAGATGGGATGGTTGTGGGTGGGAGGGAGATTATGGGGGGGAAAGCCATTGTAATCCATAAGGTGTACTTTGGAAATTTATATTTATTAAATAAAAGTTTAAAAAATAAAAAAAAATTAAAAATGTAATTCAAAAAATACTTTATGTAACATATGCAACATGGTTATCAGCAGGCACTTCTGGTTATAACTGACTTGGCCATAACAGAAGGATTTACATCTATTAACACTATAGGAAAGCCTTACTAGTAATTAACTCTAACATTTATAGAAGCACAGAGCAATAAAATGCATAAGAAAGGAAAATGAATGTATTCTGAAAGAAAATTTACATCATCACCTGCAATAACATGGGTGCTCCTCATGGCATACCAACTGACTGAAAAGTTCTGGCAAAGACTGGTGGCTGCTGTTGTACAGGAAGAAGACAATTATTTTTAGATGCTAGGGATTACGTAAGTTGACTGAGGAAACAACAGCAAATGGAAAACAGCACTGGCAGATGGCATCCTATACTAGATCAATTTTGATTGTTCTTAAATACTAAGCTTATAAATAGCTAATTAATATAATTATTGAGAAAATACTCCAAACAGACATTTATTAAGGTGAGAATAATCAATGAAATTACAGTTTTGGCTTCTTTGTTCCATTTTAAAAATGGCTGCTATAGGGGTTCTGTGCTCTGGCATATGACATCTGTATCTCATGTGGGTTCAAGACCTGGTTGGCTGCACTTACAATCCAGCTCCCTGCTGGTGGCCTGGGAAAAGTAGCAGAGGATGGCCCAAATGCTTGAGCTCCTGCCACAATTGTGGGAGACCTGGAAGAACCACCTGGCTTCTGCTTGGCCCAGTCTTTGCCACTGCAGCCATCCGGGGAGTGAACCAGCAGATGGAGAGTCTCTCTCTGTCTCTCCTCCTAATTCTCTAAATAAATAAATCTGTTTAAAAAATTACTCTTGAGAAGTGGCTGTTCTAATGCTCCCCATGCATTCTAAATTCCTTTGTTAAGCTGAAAAGTTTTCCTCTTTGGTCTGACACCTTAGGTCATCTTTATTTGATGGGTACTAATAACCTCGAGATATGTGACTAATTCTCTTTATAAAATTATATGACCTAACTCTAAATAACATGCATTTGATAGCCCATATTCTATTCTATTAAATATTCACAATAATTTTATATGCCTGCAGTAAAAATAGGGAGATACAAAACAGAACTTTTGGACTCTAAAAGATGGAGATAAACTAAAAAAAAAAAAAAATCATCATCTCAATGAGTTCAGCAGGCATTTTTTCAAGCTAATGTATTTCAAAGTATGCAAATATGTGTAACTACATAAGCTTATATGCAACATGCATAGATATATGCATATGTATATATACACATAGATTCAAACAGATAGAGGTGGCAGTGTGTAGGCATTTTTTAGAAAGCTACTATGCCACGCATCAGTATGCATTAAACACTTTAACTTTTATTTAATGAATATAAATTTCCAAAGTACAGCTTATGGATTACAATGGCTTCCCCCCCATAATGTCCCTCCCACCCGCAACCCTCCCCTTTCCCACTCCCTCTCCCCTTCCATTCACATCATGATTCATTTTCGATTCTCTTTATATACAGAAGATCAGTTTAGCATACATTAAGTAAAGATTTCAACAGTTTGCTCCCACACAGAAACATAAAGTGAAAAATACTGTTTGAGTACTAGTTATAGCATTAAATCTCAATGTACAGCACACTAAGGACAAAGATCCTACATGAGGAGTAAGTGCACAGTGACTCCTGTTGTTAGCAAATTGACACTCTCGTTTATGGCATCAGTAATCACCCTAGGCTCTTGTCATGAGCTGCCAAGGCTATGGAAGCCTTTTGAGTTCACCAACTCTGATCATATTTAGACAAGGCCATGGTCAAAGTGGAAGTTCTCTCCTCCCTTTAGAGAAAGGTACCTCCTTCTTTGATGACCCGTTCTTTCCACTGGGATCTCACTCGTGGAGATCTTTCATTTAGGTTTTTTTTTTCCCCCAGAGTGTCTTGGCTTTCCATGCCTGAAATACTCTCATGGGCATTTCAGCCGGATCCGCATGCCTTAAGGGCTGATTCTGAGGCCAGAGTGCTGTTTAGGACATCTGCCATTCTAGGGGTCTGCTGTGTATCTCACTTCCCATGTTGGATCATTCTCTCCCTTTTTTATTCTATTACACATAGTAGGTGAAAGTCTAATGATTTCTTTACCTGACTTTATTTTTGAATAAACTGTTAAAACTAAATGTTCCTTGTTAGTCAAACCAATTCAATAATGAACACAAATTATGTATTTGTTCTCTACTTTCCTCCCTCATTTGTGTTGTCCTGTGCTAAAGAGTTTCTGACAAAAAGGGTGTTCCTGTGTATAGTTTCTTTTTTCCTCTCTACCTGGTTGCAGCTATTATTTCTTGTTTAGGCCACTTAGACTTTTTGTTTCATTTTGGCTTCTAATCTACTGGTGGCAGATCATTCAGTTTATTACTGTTTTGTCTCCAACAGCAAAATTTAAAAAGTCTGCAAAGAAGTACTTGAAAGAGTATCTCAAAAATAAGTAAACTTTGCACTTCACAAACTTCAAAAAATTGATTTAGGGAATCCAGAGACCTTCTTTTCCACTTCTTTCTTAATTCGTTGCTGTACTCCAGATAAATTAGAGTATGTCCATATGACTGGTGAATAAATGAGGTGCTATTGTGTATGAAGAAACTATTAGATTGAATATCATGTTCCCCAAATAATACATTTTCCCCAGTTATAAGTAACTTTTCAAAATATGATAACAGTCACTGAACAAAAACCATTGTTCTCTTACCAAAGATTACATTCAAATATTTTTTAGTGTTTTGCAAATTTAATGACAACTTTGGCATAATGTGCTTCACTTTACTATCATGATAGCTTCTCCTTAAATAGCTTGTTCCTTGTCAATGTTCCAGGAAATAATTACCATTGTATTTTCCCGTGGCAAAAATTCCAATATAAAATTGTACTGTTCAGCCTAGTGAATTAACAAGTTTTAGCTCTAAGATATCATATTCACATGATCACTTTTAAATCTGTTTTAGATCATGTATTTTTAAAGGGTAATTAACTGAGGTCTTAGATATACATTTCCAAAATCTCTTTGTAAAAGTAGTTGCTATAGAAATATTTTGTCAAAGAGAAAAAAGGAACTTTAATTTTCACAACTTGAAATGTTTAGAATACTCCTCTAATATTCTTGTGTTTTTTTTTTTTAAAGATTTAACTAGCCATTTTGTAAATTGTGAAGAACTATGTTAAGCAAGTAGCATTATGGTTATTTGGAACTGATAAATGTTAAGGAAAGCATGCCTATTAACAGAAATGCATTTTTCCAGTTTCTGATCCTCATGTATTCCGTTTTCAATTTTGATAAGGCATAAAAGTAACATTTTTATTTTATAGTAAACTAATTTCTTTGTAGATTCCAAATACATTAACAAATGATGTTAGTATGAGTTGTTTATATCACTGAAAAAAACAAAAAGGAATTTAAGTCCAGATGAAAATATTTATAAACAAATGTCATTTTGGTAACTTCATTATTTGTGTTTGTACTAAAATTTATTAGGCAGATATTGTGAAACCCTGATTCCACCTTTTTTATTTTGCATTTTTGTTCTTATGTTTTTTTTTTTCTCAAATAGGACACATGAAATTCCAAAATCTTATTCTATTGGGTAAATTTTGGGTAGCCAGTATTTTCTGCCTGAAAGGTCATAAAAATATGTGGTAATGATGTGAGATAATGGTTTACCTTCTTCATTCTAAATATTTCAAGTAATCAACATATAAACTTGATAGGAATGGTGCTCCTTCCTGAGAATGTTTCTGAAATTTGATGGTTCACAGACTTGACATTCCTTGGTCAAAATAAATACCAAAAAAAAAAAGGGAATACCACAATGTTCCATATTTACCTTTTTCTGATAAAGAATTTATAATGGAATAATTTTAAAAATAAACCAAAAAAGAAAGCCCATTTTGAAGCTCCAAAACTGTAGAAAGTCATAATTTCAGAAAAAAAAATGACAGCTCTTGTATCATTTAACTTTATGGAAAGGTCAACAATCTTGCTCTTCAATTTTGCCTTTCCTTGTGGACCAGTGAAAACTTCTGGAACACTTAGACTGGCATTAGGGTACTACTGATGCATGAATAAAGGACAACTCAGTAAGAACTGCAATGAATTCCACAGGAAGATGCCATTCCTTCACACATTAATTCACTCATTTATTCAACATATATTCTGCATTGGGCAAATTCCAGGTAATGAGAGAGACAAAATTCTTAAGGAAGCAAATTATAAATAAGTAAATATGTCAGTGTATATTTACAGATTTTGTTAACTGGTATAAGCAAAACAACGCGATGCTGTAGAGACCATGATGGAGAGATTGGAGGGAGTATTATTGTTAATGACATTAGACAGAAATGTTGAAGAAAGGTGATTTTTACTCTGCATCCTGAACGAATATGGGAGAACACCAAGCAGAAATCATGAGATAGATATTGAAGCCAAGAAAACATAGGTGCAAAGACTGCGGTCAAAGACATGGTGACATGTTTAAAGATGAGGCCATCACAACAGTAGATTAAAGAAGTCCTATCCCATAACAATTGCTGGTGAGGATGTACAGAAAAGAGTATCTGTGCACTGTTGATAGGAATGTATGTTAGTACAGTCATTATGGAAAATGGTATGGAGGTTGTTCACAAAACTAAAAATGAGTCTATCATAGTTGTGTCACTTCTGGTTATACAGTCAAAGGAAATGAAGTTAGCATACAAAAGCAATGCCTTCACTTCTCTGTTTATTGCAGCATTGTTACCATAGCCAAGCTGTGGAATCAGCCTAGGTGTCTAACAATAGCTAGATGCATAAAGAAAATGTGGTATATAAACACAATGGGATATTATTCAGCCATAGAAAAATTAAATACCGACATTTTCAACAAAATAGATGAAATATTTTAGTCGCTATTTTAAGTGAAATAATTCAGTAAAGACAAATATCACCTGTTCTCCATGTGGAAGTTAAAAAACTGATATGAATATAGAATAGTGAGCGCTAGAGGCTCCAAGGATGGAAGAGGGTGGACAGAGATAGGTTGGATAAAGGATACCAAAAGTTTGGCGAAGGAGTGCAAAACACCATCAGATAGAAATAATAAGTTCCAGTGTTCCAGCGCACAGTGGGGTGACTGTAGTTCACACTAATGTGTTATTCTGTATAAATAACAGGAAGAGAGGAGCTGGTAGGCTTTTAACAAAGAAAAAAATAAAATGAAAATGCTAATTGACTGATTTGTTCAGTTTACACAATTTACATGTATTAACAATTTTACTGTACCCCATAAAATGTATGAGTATCATGTATTAATTATTTAAAAGATAAATTTTAGAAATATATTTTCCACTAAGGCCAAGATATGAAGGGTCTTAGATATCTCAAATTAACTTTCCACATCAGAAATAGTCAAGTGTATCTATGAAGCAAGAAACAAATACAGTAATATTTAATGTGTTTTTGTGATTTTCAGATATAAATCATTTAATTCTAATTTTATACAGATCACAAAATTTTTCAACACTACAGATAACTTCATGTTAAGTAATTATTTCTATTTTGTAACCCACTTTTTAATTTAAAAGGCATTAGCTATTTTGGAAAATTATCTTTTTTGATCTGAGAAACTTTCCCAATTAATTTATTTTGACACCAAGCCCCCATGCATTGTTACCCAGCTAAACAATTAACAAGACCTCTTAATTGTCAAGTAATCTGAATATCTTAAACTTGCATAGATATGAGTTCTTGTTTTTAATTAGATCCATGCATCTTTTATTCATGGATTAGTCACCACTAAATATAGCTTTCCTCTGTTTTACATGTGTTAAAATAGCCATTTAAGATTTTTAAAAAATATTCACGATTGTAGCATATGGTGTTAAATTTAAGAATGCAGTAAACTTAGACTTTCATTTGGTTCTCCATTAGATAACTGTCTATTACTAAAGGGGTACTGAGATATACACAAAATATTAAATAAGGGAAAATTATAAACTGTTTTCTAAAGAAATTAATTTATAAAATTATGTACCCTCAAATAAATGCGTTTATAATATCAAGGTAAAGTCATATTTTACACATATTACTATTTCAAAAACCATTGATTCATCAAGGACAGATTTATCAGAATAACTTAGGAAATTTGAAAATATTTTAGTGAGAATCAAAGTGGGTAATGCTATACACTTGTATTAATTCTATTCATCTGTTCTCAGAATATGTTCTATACAATAAGAGTCTTAAGCAATCATTGAAGAATCAGAATGATTCACAGATGGTATGAATGATTTAATTATTTTTAACCAGTTGTTCTGGGCATGCTCAGAAGGGTATTTTCAACCCCAGTGCAGAAGCCATCTGAGCTCCCTTCCAGCTGGTGTTCCATATTTTCAAAGCAAATTTAGATTGAAGAAAATTACACTTTTTATTGTTGAGTTTCAAAGGGAGGTCAACGAACTGTATAAATTCTTGTTCCTTTTCCCTTCATTATATGAGTTATGTTTATTGAATATCATGTCATTTGTATGACTGCTATGGATTTACCAAAGTTACTTTGTTTTATTTTGTCTGGCACGTAGGAAACACTAGATAAATGTTTACCAAATGAAAAAAAAAATCAATGTATCCAAAACAAGTTTGAATTTCTTTATAGACTCCCATAAATGCAAGGAATTTTGATTTACTCATCCTCACCATTATTGGGAGTTTCTCATTAAAAATGAACAAAAATGGAAGAAACCAAAGAAACCAACACCACCATCGAAAAAAATCCAATAGCACTAAAACTCTCAATTATAAACACTATGCCTTGATATTGGAATATGTGCCTCAAATCTTAGTATAACTTGGGAAAGTTTCCTGATAAATTTTAATTTTTGTTAGGCTTTTGTAAAGAGCAGAGAAACCCTTTGTAAAAATCCAGGCTGACATACCTCATTATACAGAATGTCAGTGATAACATGCAACAAAATAACATATTCATAATCACTTGCATTATAAAAGGAAGATAAATTTTTCTTAGTGTCCTTATTCAAAATGAGAACCAACAAAACATTTTAAAATTGTTCTTTCAGATATAATTTTTAAGATTGCAGTATTCTAAGGAAAGAGGATATTAATTTCCATGAAAATCATTATTTCATCTGATGTAAAAAATAAGCTATATTCTAATTTTACATAATAAAATTACATAATAAAAATCACATAATAAAACTATACATATTAATAGTGTATGAGGCTTACTTTGATATTTATATCTAAGATTTCAGAAAAGCATATAATCATAACATAAAACTATCAATAGTTTGTGAAGTATGTGTTAAATTTCCACTTGATGGCCAAATTTGACACTATATGTAACTGTAAGGTAACATTTTTTCCTATGTTTATTTATATTTTTGGCCCCATACTGAGTTATTAATACAGTCCATTATGGTAATCTTAATTACGAATATGAGCAAATATAAAATTATGCAGCTAACTATAAAATAATTGTGACTAGTGAATCTAGTATGACACTTTCTTTCTAATAGTTTTCATTTATTGCACTCTTTCAGACCAATCATTTGAGATAATATTTATGAGGTGATATGCCATATAAGTCTTATTTATAAAATGGCAAATATAACAAGAATATTATGTAATTAATATCTTACTTTATACACAGTAATGATTTTGGATGAGAGAAAAGACGTGAAGTCCTGTGTTAACACAGTTATTTATGACTCTAGGCCAATTCATGTTCTTAAGCCTCACTGTTTGGATTATTCAATTTCAGTTATATGTATTTATTTTCCCCTCAATTATTCAGAAATTTTATGCTCTCATTCTAACATGTTAATGAATGGTAACTCCAAAATTAACATGCACAATGCCTGTTTCAAAATGTCCCTCTAAGAGTTAAGACAATCTTAAAATTGCCTTATTTATCACTAATTACTTATTTCATGGATTAAACAAATATATATTGTGTACTTAGTCACAACTTTTAGTTTCAAGGAGATGGCCATGACAATGAAAAGGCAAAGATCCCCTGCTCTCATTCCAGGAAGGGGAATAATCAATAAGATAAATATGGAAAGTATATAGAACTTCATTTCTAGCATGCTTTATGGAGAAAATATAAATAGGGTATTGATGAAGTGTGTATGTGTGTGTGTGTGAAAGAGAAAGAGGGGAAGAGGGAGAGAGACTGATTTACTAAGAACGGTTTTAAAGAAAGATTCAGAGGCAGAAATGGAGTCATATGGATAAAAGGGAGAACAGTATTTTAGGCAAAGAGAAGACATCCTGCAAATAATGCATGTTAGATGTATTTGAGATGTGTGAAGAACTATGTGGCCAGATCAGAGTGAACTAGTGGTAACGTATTAGGGGTAAGGCCAGAGAGTTAATAACAGGACTTGTAAGCTCTTAAATCCTTTCAAATTTATAGGAGGGTATTGGGGTTCGTTCTCCTTAAGATGGAAATTCAGTGGAAGGTTAGATTTATATTTGATTTATATTTTCAAATGATGCCCTTGTCTACTATAGTTAAGGGGCATCAAGGTAGATTGATAGATTGAATGTTTGTTTACTTATATTTAGTGAAACAGAAGAGAGCAAAAGTGAGAGCTTCTGGCTCACTCCCAAAACACTCTTAACTCTTAACGGCTGGGGCTGAGCCAGGCTGAAGCCAGGAACTGGGAACTCAATCCAGGTTTCCTATGCAAGTGGCAGGGGCCCAAATACTTGAGCCACCACAGCCAGCACCCAGGGTGTGAATCAGTGGGAAGCTGGACTCAGGAGTTGGGGCTTGAACCCAGCTACTCTAATGTAAGATGCCACTGTCAACTACTAAGCCAAATGCCTATCCCGAGGTGAGAGGGGAGATTTTTTCCCTGAAACGTTGAAAGAACAGTATTGCCACTGCAGTTCCAAGAACTGTTGTCTGAATTCGGAAATGTGCTTTTCCTAAGCTTCTATCTGTGATGAAGCCATGAGACTGGATGAAAACAGTAAAGGATGTACAGTCCAGATAGACAATGGGAAATGTCCAAGGATTGAGCAGGGAGGCATTTCAGCATTGGAGAAGACGAGGAGGTGCACAAATGGAGGCTGACAAAGGAACAACTGGAGAGAGGGGTGGCAAAGCAGGCAAAGAAAACAAAGCAACGGCCCTCTCAGGTTTCACCTCACTGAAGTCCATTGTTTCATTTCTATTCAATTACTAAAATGCAGACTTTTATATATAGTAAATATTTCTTTAAGGCTTTTCCATTTGTTTACCATTTTCATTGTTCATCATCCTTCCTTGAAGTTTAAAACTTCTATCTGGATTTTTCTTAATATCCCTTCAAAGGCGAGACTCTTGTGATAGTAAAGTAACGTATTGTCTAAGGATATCTTCATTTAAAAATTATTCTAAGGGATGAGTATTGTGCTCTGGTAGTTTAAGCCACGACTTCAGACTCCCACATCCCATATCAGAGTCAGAGTCCAAGTCCTGGCTACTCTACTCCTGAGAAAATATCACAAATGGATTTCAGAAATTTCTGCATAAAATAAAGTATCGTTTAATTCCATTCCCACAAGCTCTTTGAAGTCTGCACATAGAGCACACTTTTTAAGAAATAATCACCTCCTAGTAGCTGAAAGTGTTGGCAGAGGATACTCCAGATGACTGGGTAGAAAAGTAGCAGAGCAGGAGGAGGGTTGATGCCTGCTACAAAGGTCGAGTGGTACAATGCAACTGACTGCCAACTCCTGTGCTCTGGTTAGCGGCTGCCTGTTTCCCACACTGCTGAAACAAGTGGCAGGAGAGTTGAAGGTAGCAGTCCCTAGTACCCAGGACTGCAGTTTTAAATTATTTTTCAAACATTTTTATGGACTCTCAAAGTATGAAATTCACATTGTACAAAATTTAGAGAACAGAGAAAAATAACACATAATGAAAATTTATGAGTTAATTTATGAATTAATGAAAATTAAAATCAACTTTAGTTTCACCAAGATGAAGTAGTGTTAATATATTTCTTAGCTTTTCATGTTTCTCCTTCATCAGCAGCTCTTTGCCTTCTATGATACAAGGTCCTGTAAGACATGTAATGTGCACTTCTTCACAGTGAATAAAGTCTGGGGCCAGCACTGTGGCACAGCAGGTGCAATAGGAGCACCAGTTCACGTCCTGGCTGCTCCACTTTGGATGCAGCTCTCTGAAATGGCCTGGGAAAAGCAGCGGAAGATGGCCTAAATGCTTGAGCCCCTGCCACCCATGTGTGAGACTCAGATGAAGCTCGTGCTCCTGGCTTCAGTCTGGCCCAATACTGATTGTTGCAGCCATCTGGGGAGTGTACCACTAGATGGAGATTCTCTGTCTGTCTCTGTCTTAAAATAGGTTAAAAATAAAGAT
This sequence comes from Oryctolagus cuniculus, assembly GCF_051225735.1. Taxonomy (NCBI): domain Eukaryota; kingdom Metazoa; phylum Chordata; class Mammalia; order Lagomorpha; family Leporidae; genus Oryctolagus; species Oryctolagus cuniculus. Next base: position 18,506,563 of record NC_142888.1, read on the forward strand.
TTACAAAAAAAAATCCTGAGAGTTTCCACCAGTATGTAGTTCTAGGATCACATGCAGTTTTTCTTTCACCATTTTTTAAGGTAATTATTCCATCATTCTGGCTTTTATCATTGCTTTAAAATCAGCTGTCATTTTAAGTGTCATTGCTTTCTAAGATAATCTGTCCCCCAGCTACATTTTAAGTTCTCTTTACATTTTTGGAATTCATCAATTTCATCACGATGGTCTACATTCCTGTTTGATTTTTTTAAAAAAAAATTTTCTTTCTTGAGAATCCAAGTATTTGACCACTGATTAATTTTGGAAAATGCTAAGCAATTATCACTTCAAATGGTCCATCCACACTGGATCACAATGCTTGTTATCCATCGTGGGCAGATTTCATCTATTCTTTCCATGCTAAAAGCAGACTTGAAGGTTTCAATTATAGGTAGGCATTTAATTTTCATCATTATATTGCATGTTGCACAAGACCATATAAAACAGTTTGTCCTAAATATCTTGGAAGTTTTCTCCAAGTCATTAGGTTCTCCACCTTTGTGCAGTATTACACAAGATGATCCACTCATTTATGGCACCAAAGAGAAAGGAAGTCCCCCTCATATATTTTGAATTCAGTTGTTTAAAATTTTTTTAAATTATATTGTATTCAAAATTACCATGCATTTGAAATGAGGGTGAAGGAATCTGTATGCCATCTTTTTGGGAATTGATCCTAGCTGAGCATATGTTTCTTTAGTAAACAACTATTACAATGAATATAACTAGAGATTTAAAGAAAAACTTAATATAGAAATGGCAATAACCTTTATGCTCATCAACACTCTAGAAAAACAGAATTTTAGCATATATAATTTCTTCTTTAACCCTTATGATATGGTAAATACAATGCTGAAGCTGAGAAGAAGAACATTCTATAAGCAGCTACCTCCAGCTCAACATTCCTCTTAGCAACCATTATTAGTTTTTTATATTCAGTAAGAATAAGTCTGTCTTTAAATAAGAAAATTACTTACATTCCCAAATTCTCCAGGGATGCTGCACTGGCAGCTGACAATCTCTGTTGTTATTTCAAGGCAAAGAAAATATCTATGTTGCAATTATGCAATGAAAATGTTTTCCTCCTTATTTTGTCCTTAAAATGAATTGCTTTCCATTATGTGATAGGAGAAAAATACATACACAAATGTGCAGCAGAGTACTGAATCTAGCTTCTAGCTTTCTAACATAAGGTGATAGAAATCGCCTCTGTGATTACCTTTCTTGTCCATCTCTGCTTCAGTGTATGACAATTGAAAAAAAGAATAGTACAATTATGCTTTTCTCATCTGTTTTTCCTGAAGAATATCAATTCTTCACTATCAAACAAGTAGTTTATTCTCATTTTTAAAAAACAAAGGCAGAGTGACAGAGAAGGAAGGAGAGACAGCAAGAAAGGGATCTTCCATTCTTCAGCCCATTCTCCACATAACCACATGGGCCAAAGCTGGACCAGGTCAAAGCCAGGAACCCAAAACTCCATTTGGGTCTACTAGATGGGTAGCAGGAGCCACTGCTTTCACAGGAGCAACAGCAGAGAGCTGGATCAGAAATGAGCAGCCAGTACTTGAACCAGCACTTGTACAGGATGCTGCCTTGCATGTGGCAGCTTAACCCACTACAGCACAATGCCAGCTCCTTCATTACCAATCTTAAATATTTTCCTACCCAAACTGTCCTGATATAAATTTGTAGAATATTTACATTCAACCATTTTTAAAAAGGTGAAAACAGTTTAAAAGGTTAGTGGGGCCGGCGCCGCAGCTCACTTGGCTAATCCTCTGCCTGCGGTGCCGGCACCCCGGGTTCTAGTCCTGGTTGGGGCGTCGGGTACTAGTCCCCCTTGCTCCTCTTCCAGTCCAGCTTTCTGCTTTGGCTCAGGAGTGCAGTGGAGGATGGCCCAAGTCCTTGAGCCCTGCACCCGCATGGGAGACCAGGAGAAGCACCTGGCTCCTGGCTTCGGATCAGCACAGTGTGCCGGCTGCAACGCGCTGGCCGCAGTGGCCATTGGGGGGTGAACCAACAGAAAAGGAAGACCTTTCTCTCTGTCTCTCTCTCTCACTGTCCACTCTGCCTGTAAAAAAAAATAAATAAAGGTTAGTGGAAGATTCATCGTATAAAAATGTTTTCAGGGGCCAGTGCTGTGGCATAGTGGGGGTAAGCCTCAACCTGCAATGCCAGCATCCCTTAAGGGCGCCGATTTGAGTCCTGGCTGCTCCATTTCTGACCCAGCTCTCTGCTATGTCTTGGGAAAGCAGAAGATGGCCCAAGTCCTTGGGTCCCTGAACCCACGTGGGAGATCTGGAAGAAGCTCCTGGATCCTGGCTTCAGATTGGACTAACTCTGGCCATTGCAGCCATTTGGGGAGTAAACCTGCGGATGGAGTATCATTCTTCCCTCTCTTTGTAACTCTACCTCTCAAATAAATGAATAAAATCTTAAAAAATAATGCAATAAAGTATTTTCATTTTACATTTATTTACTAAAGGATGAAATTAAATAACATGTCTTTTGGCATTTAAGGTGATGTGCAAAAAGATCTTTCTCATCAATTCTTCAAGAGCTTATACATGTTGGAAATGTTCATTTAATGTCATTAAAAACCTTACTACAATTTCTTTGCCATAATAAAAGCTATTGGTTGCAACACATTATTGAAATCCTCCTTATCTTCCTCTAACACCATTTCCCTGTTAAGATTCAGAAATTCTGTCTTCAATACATCTGCTTCTAGAAACAGTTGTAATAACAACTGGTGTTCTGAGAAACAGTTTTAAATGATCTTTTTGAATGTATAATTATGAGAAGCATAAGATATTTTATAATAGAAAATATTATATTACTTTCCCAGATTATATATCAATCTTTTAGTAGAGTCATTGATCCTAAAAGGAAGGATGGCTAAATAGGTTATAGCACTTAACATTAAAAATTCTGGATGAAAAATTTTCCATCCAAAAATGATAGATGTAAAATTTTTGAAATAGAAATGAAGTTGACCTGTTTAAAGACAAAGGAGAACCCTTTGCAGAATAGCAAAAAAGGAGACAAAGTTTGAGTATAAGAGTGATAGACAGGGGCCAGATCATGTACAAATTCGGGATTTCATTGAAAGGGAAATCGGCAGCAGAAACCTATTGTAAATTTGTCTACACTGTAGAAGGAATCCTCTGGCTTCACCAGATAGAATACAAGGCAAGCAGAAATAGGCTGGAAGTAGGTATTAGAGGCTGTTGATGTAACCCAGATGGAAGATGATGATGTCGTATACTAGAGTTTCCATAATGCAGATACAGAGGTTTTAGAGGAGTTGTTCAATTAGACATATTTTGCTGGTAGACACATAAGGATTTGAAATAATTTATTTGTTTAGAGATAAGAATCATGGATGGCATGTATAATTTTTATCTATGTGAAAGAGAGTGTAGCCTACTAATAACTGGAGAGCCTGGTAGATGCTATTTGATATAGATGGGTATGGGGTAGCTCATTTACTCTTGACTTGGCTATGCTATGCTTGAGGTGCCTATTAGGCATCCAAGATAAGAAGTTGCATGAAAATTGCTGAAATAAGATGTTGAACATCATCATCAAATACTTAGTGTTTAATACCATAGGATATGCAGGGAAAGTAGAGTTACTATATTTAGAAAAGGAATAATTCATTTTATTCTTCCACCAAGAAATTGTGTTTTCTTTTCCGTTCCCCTTCCTAGGACAGGTAATATATGAATATGTACTCCAAAGGCTTACTACATTTTCTAGCCTCTAGAAACATAACAATGGACAATAGTTCATAATGGACACATTATATACAGGCTTATATTTATTGAAACCATCTAGAAAAGACCCTATTTGTTGTATCTTTCTTTCCATGGTATCAGACAAACAACTTCTCTAATTTCCTAAGTACTATGTTTTCCTTTGCAGCACTTACCTGAGTTTCACTAGAGATTTTTTTAATTCAGCTTTACAGAGAGGAAATGATTTTATGCAGCATTATATAGCTTGCTTTTGCACTTTGGTTTAATTTTCTGTTTACTAAAGTATATTACTTAGTAATTTTTTTCAGAAAAAATATGCAGGTATATTCTCTTGCTTATATGAAGCTAGTTATATATCTGAAGATATTTTCCATCATTCTTGACTCCAAGTCTACATGATATTTGAAAATTTGTCTAGCATATAAAAGAATTTATCCCACTGCTTTCTAAAAACTATTGTTGATCAAGACCACTGTCAATATCCACAACCTAACTTGTAATTGTAAAGCTGTATAGTTTGGCATACATCCCTACAGACTTATTTCTAAGGGTACAGTTTAAAAACTTGCCATGGGATGCCAAATCCCCAAAAGTATGGGTTGGGGGGAAGCATTTTAAGTGTTAAAGTGATTGTAGGGATAGGATTAAGTGCTAAACTGATATTATGGATAGGATTAAATGTTAAAGCTATAATACAAATAGGATTAAGTATTTGGTAATAATAATAGAATTAAAAGGGTTTGAACACTCCAATATGGGGAGCAGTCCACACAGCAGACTCATAGAAAGACAGTTGCTTAAAGTAGCACTTTGACCTCAGAATCAGCCTTCAAGGCATTCTGGTCTTGCTGAAAGGCCCACAAGAGCATTTCAGGCATGGAAAGCCAAGACACTGTGGCAAAAACTGTCCTATATGAAGGACCTCTGTAGGTGAGACCACAGTGGAAAGAAGTGGTCATAGAAGGATGTACTTTCCTCGGAAGGGAGGAGAGGAATTCCACTTTACTCATGGCCTTGTCTAAATATAGAAGGAGTCAGTGGATTCAAAAGTCTTCCACAGCCAAGGCAGCTCATGTCAAGGGCCTCGGGTGATCACTGACATCATACATAAGAGTGTTAATTGTTATATTAACAACTGGAGTTACTGTGCACGAACTTCCCATGCAGGACCTCTGTCCTCAAAGAGCTGTATTATGAAAGCTAGTAGTAAAACTTTTTCTCAAAGATTTACTTCATTTTAGTTTATTAAGTGGAGGATATTCTTATGTTTCATAAGTTTTAGATAAGCCTAGGGACAAATGACATTGCTTATTTACTTAAGTGTTTCTTCAATTAATAATAAAACTTGCTCTGAAGGAAAAAAAGGATATTATCACAAAAATTAAAAAGCAAAACAAGACAGCAAGTAGGAGGAAGGGTGGGAGTGACGGTTGAGGGAGGATGGGTGGGAACTGTCATTATGTTCTTAAAACTATATGTATGGGATACATGAACTTTGCTCCATTTATATAAGTTAATAATTAAAAATCCATCATCCTGTAAGCATTCTTTCACCTTCAATAGTTTTGGTGATACCTTCTTGGTCACTGACATTCTGAGTTTCATTTTGAGCTAGCTAGTTTGGATTTGCTTCTGTTTTCTACACACTGGTTGAAGGTTATTTAATCTAATGTCTCATGCAAACATAAATTTATTCCACCCATGCGACACTTTCCAGGGAATGTTCTTTATTATATACTAGTCATTTATATAAAATATTATGTCTTCCCTGTGATTTCTATTTTTTTCAATCTTGAATTCTTTACATGCATTTATTTGAAATTTTAATTACATTCTTCACCTGCTCTAGTATTTTCTTTAATGTAGCAATTCCTCCAAAATCATTCAATTAATATATTTTTCTTTAATAAATCCACTTTTTAAAAAGTTGTGTTATTATTCTCAGTCCTCCTGTTCACTTTTCAAAATGCATTGTTCTTATTGTAAACTTTCATTACATACTTTTCAGCTTTAATACTAAAAATACTTAATGTAATTTACTGATTGTCTTCTCTTTAATGTTCTTAGATGTACATTCTCCTTTTATTATTTAGCATCTATTAACATCACTGGAAAGATAATTTTATCATATCCATCATAATTTCTGAGCTTAATTTGCTCAGAAGTTGTAGTATGCAATTATTAGTTGTATTTGCTTGAGTTCTTTGAGGTTAACTGCCAAATGCTACAACAAGGCTTAATTTTTTTAAATGCATAATTATTCACTATGGAGTTTGCAGAGTCTTCTTCCTTCATGTATAAGAATACAGATAGAGCTCTACTGGCAAACTTAGAGAAAGTCATGATCTCATTCATAAAGTTGCCAACTTTACATGAAATTTCCTGCAAATATTTTATTATTCTAGACAAAACTACTTGCCTATGGATAACATATCTGATATCTGTTGCTAAAGACGTTTTAAACAAACAGTATACCCTGAACTTGATTTTTTTAATGGCTCAGAAAAATACCCATTTCAAAAATGTTTGCCACTACATGTTCTCCCTTTTATGAAGGAGCTAAAAGAAAAAAAAAGAAAAAAGAGAAAAGAAAGGAATGCTTGATTAGTGTTGCTACAAGTACAGTTTTATAAAACATTGTTTTATACCTTTGTAAAACCAATGGCTAACAACGTTATACTACTATAGTTTGGTGATATGTGATTACTTTAAATTTATTCTATATGGATGAAATGGTTATTTTCCCATTCAATTATAGTTTATAGCCGTTGTCTATACTCCCTAAACCAGGGTCTTTTTACTTTTTACTTGTTAAACTTCTTATTTGGTGAAGTAGTCTTTTCACTGTTATGTAAATTTAAAATATTTTATCTCAAAAATTAATGAAAAGAAATTAAGGGAGAAGGAAGGAGGATGGGGGAGACAGAGGTAAGAATGAGTGAGGGGGGAAGGGAATACCATGTTTTTAGAACTGTATCTACAACTCACATTGACTATGTTAAAACTAATTAAAAATTAAAATAAAAGTTCAAAAAAGGATAATTTTTTCCAGTGTTAACTTACTTATATTTGGAATGAAGAAGGAAACTTTGACTCATTGAGTCCACATAATGCAACAGGTGTTTTACAAGTATCCCCTTATTTTGTCCTAACAAACATCCTTATCCCAATTGTACAGAGGAGGAAAGTGAGGCTGAGAGAGGTTTATCCAGGATCATGCAACTAACACACCAAGTCATTAGGATTCATATTCTGGACTTTTCATGCCAGGGAGTATTCTTTTATTTAACCAGACCACACTGCTGTTACAATACATATTGCAGGAAAACTCCATATGTTAAGCTTGCAGCAACTGAGTTGGTTTTTACTGAACAGTCTGTTCTTTTAGCTGAGAGGAAACACATTAGATTTTTTTTTATTCCTAATGAGGGGTGGGGTTTCTCCATTGTGATTATCTAGAGAAAATTTTGCCTTCTTTCTTCCAGTGAGTTGTCCCTTTACTGTTTCCAGTGTTGTCCTGACAACTGCTACTTGCCAATACCTCCTACTCTGTATTGCTCTGCACTCTTCTCACTGAGGATAGCCTCATGGCTCCCTCAAAAATCCCAGCCTGTCTTGACCATTGCTACTGACATTGATAGCTCTGTTATGGTAATAGTCCCCCATGTGTACTAATTTTACACTACTCACCCCATTTTGGAGTCTATCTCTGAAATGATGAAAAGTAATTTCTCATTTTAACTCAGTTCTCAGATGCTAACGTCTTTACAGTAGTGCCTACTATCTTGAATAGTTACTCTCAGGACATGAGAAACTAAATGCAACTAACACTTTAGTAAGTTTAAAGGGTCAGTTAGGGGAAATAAATATGAGAGAGAGAACAGTACAGGGGAAGCTAAGGAATTGTGACAGTATGATAACATGTACTGCATCAGGGCCATTGTAGAATTATTCCAAATTTAACTTTTCGGGGCTGGTGCGGAGGTGCAGTAGGTTAATCCTCTGCCTACAGTGCCGGCATCCCTTATGGGCACCGGTTCTAGTCCTGGCTGCCCCTCTTCCAACCCAGCTTTCTGCCATGCCCTGGGAAAGCAGTAGAAGATGGCTCAAGTGCTTGGGCCCTTGCACACACATGGGAGACCCTGAGGAAGCTCCTGGCTCTGGATGGGAGCAGCTCCAGCCGTTGCAGCCATTTGGAGATTGAACCAATGGAAGGAAGACCTTTCTCTCTGTCTCTCCCTCTCACAGTCTGTAACTCTACTTCTCAAATAAAAAATAAATAAAATATTTTTAAAAAAACAAATATAACTTTTCATTAATTTGTTCACTTTTGGCTCTCTGAAATAACTATTATGAAAATATTGGGAAAGACAATTTTAATCAGTGGCCATATTAAAATCAATTTTGAAAATGCAGTATACATATTTTAAAACTATAGTAATTGGTGGAATATAAAGATATACCTTGGAACTCACACACACACACACACACGCACACATACTCTCCGCCTATCTACTTACCTATTATCTAATTAAAATCCAAAGCCAAATATAAATTAAATATTAAGCTGATTATTATTCATACACATTGTGAGTCCTTCTATAATAATTAAGGTATCACATGAAAATACTGGTTCCCACATTTTGAATTTTGAACACTTCATATGTACAAATCAAGAACAAATGTTTTATGAGGAAACTGCATTCAAGCATTTTACTCCAATATTTAAATATTTTTTGTTGGTTCATATATCTTTCTTTTATTTCACCAATCATTACTCTTTTGTAAAAACATTTCTCTGTTGTACAAATATTTTTTGAGAACCTACTATATGAAAGAACATGAGTGCATTTTAAGTAGGACATTTATGGACAGTTTTGTGTATATTTAACTCTAAAGCATAGTAACATAACTTGACAAGGTTGTAACACATTGTAATCCTGCATATTGGGTGTGTCAAGATACATGGAAAATTGGAATGGAGAAATGAGTTGGTAGTCAAATAATTCATAGTAAAGGATTTTTCCCCTGAATGACATCTTAAATTGAGGCAGAACTGGTTTCCTAGAGTTTTATTTATAGTTATCTTAATCTTTTACTTCATTTTGCATCTGCAGACGTAAGCTTTCTGTTATAACCCTGAGAGATTTATGACATATTATGTCCCTAACATTAATATGAAGGATAGGAGGCTGAAACATTCAGTTAAACTAGACTTTAAATATGGTAAGTTTCAGTATTTCCTATATTACTTCTTTCCATTGCTCAGAGTATCTAACTGCTATTTGACTTTAGTGCACTGGATTTAATAGAAAACAGTGTCTTCATGATTTTTTTTTTTGAATTTTAAAAAGAAGTCACAATCATATGCAGCATATTTCCATATATATATATATATATATATATATATTAAGATACTGGCATATTAGCAACCTTAGTTGTCATTGAAAATAAATACATTATCAAGTGGGATCTTTAATATCATAGAAGAAATTTCCAAGTAGTGTCAACTATGGATTGAACCACATACAACTGTCATTCACATAAGCAAAATAGTCAAATATCTGCTTCATTTCATTTATCCTGGTTTTAGGAGGTATACTTTCTTGGATGATTATGATAGGGACCATTCCTCTTCACCTTAAAAGAACTCAAAATAAGAACAAAATATATCTGTTAGCAAATTCCTAGGGTTTATATCCTAGTGCATCTAGAAAACTGAGGATGCTCAGTGCACATTCTGGAATTCTCTTCTCAAGAGGGGGACTGAGGGATAGGAGGAGGGAGAGAAGTATTGTTATCTTCTCAGAACTCTACCTATGAAGTACATGAAATCTGTTCTCTTATTAAGTTTGTTAAAAATAATACCAAACTTTCCATTCAAGTTGTTTGAAAGAGAGTAGACATTTCTTTTCTTTTTGTCTTATAATATTTCAGTAACAAAAATATTTGATATTGTTCAATCTACTATCAATTACCAAGCCTCTTACTAGGCCATCCAGTTCTTCTACTAAACATTGTAATACATTAAGCAGCTAAGCCAGTTATGAGTAAGTTGTTATTCTTTATGTCAGTAAAGTAAGACTTTATACAGTTTTATATAAAAGATGTTTTACAAAATACTCATTAGTTATCATGTATACATTAAAAAAGTAAAATTAGCATGGGATGATCTCAGGAAAGCAATACATATTTTTGGATTACACACTGAAGTAAATGTATGATAAATTGACAAATTCACATTGCCAATGTTATGAAAAATGATGCAGCAAAAAAAATTAGCATGTATTTTTCATTTTTGATAAGGGTGTCTTCCTACTAGCTATTAATTTATAAGGTCTTTAATCTGTAAATTTTAAGCACAGGTGTCTGTTACAGAAGCACAAAGTGAGAGGAACTACTCACTTGCAAAATGCACATTAGAAGTTTGAAATTGCACCTAGAATTTTTGGTTAGTTTTGTTAGTAGGCTTCTGTTAATAGAGTAGTAGTTGCAAACACATACATAGGTTTGCCAGTAACAACTCACAATTTGTGCAAAGTTGAGTCTTCGAAACTGAGCAAATTTGCTCTCAATTTCCCGCCAGCGCTTGCTGAGCTGGATCTGAATTGGCTCCACTGCCATTGCGGCCCCATCCTCAGACAAGCCCTCAGCTTGCCTATGCACTGCATTCAGCTCCTCTTTCTTCTTCTGCAATTCACGATCAATTTCCTATTGAGCAAAACCAATACAGGGCCCAGGGCAGTTAGCTAACCACATTAACCAACCTCAAGCAGCAAATATTTCTCTCAGAAATTTCATAGGCTGTTGTTCCTTTATTGTCAATTGTTCAAAATTTACAAACATGGAAGAGGTCATTGTCATCCTCACCCAATAGTCCAATTAGTATTTATCTTTTGAGGGTTCAGTTTCAGATTTTCTAATTACAAAAATATTTAAATTGGTCTTACTTTTCCTTCTGTATTGCCCTGGTATTTTGGAGGCTGATCCAAATAGAGTGCTTACACATTATTTATTAGGGACCATCCATATAGAATATAATGGAGAGGGTAAGGGAGTAGATATTTATTTTCTTTTTAAAGATTTGAGGAACTCAACAGAGAATGAAGCAACATAAAAATGTAAAACAGTAACTGAAAAACGTCTTCAGACAATATGCAAAGAAATCTACAGAGATTTGACACTGATGTGTGAAGATGCTCTGATGAAATGAATGTGCTAACATGAGAAAGAAGTCGTCCATATACCGATAAGTCATTAGTTCATCTGGAACAAAGATACACAAAGTCAATTACAATCTTACCAGAAAACACAAGACATTTCTTAATTCATTTTACATTGTCTAAAAGTAAAACGTTTTATTCATTCAACATTATGTCAATTGAGTAACAGTACAATACACTTACTAAAACAAAAAACAATACAAGGGAATGTATCACATCAAAGAGAATACTAATAGAGGAAACAAGAACATCAACATTATAAATATGATCCTCACAGTTAAGGTAATCAAACTGAGCAATAAAATCTAGTATTAACATTCTAAAACAACATTACCTTTATTTTCCTTTCATCTTTGGGATCAGGTAGGCTGGCTAATTTTTTTTCAATGTCATCCAAGCATTTCAGGAGATCATCAGCCTGCCTCTTGTACTGATACCACTGATGAGAAATTTCTAGAGCCTTTTTTCTTCTTTGAGACCTCAAATCCTGTTCATGGTGCAGATATTATTAAAATATCAATATATACATATAATATACAACATACTTCTGGCTGCAGTTTTTTATAAAAATAATTTGAGTTCTAAATCATTTTGTACATATGTTACACACACATGTAAATGCAGAACACACAAATAAACAACTACATTAGGTATTTATGTGGCAGGACGCATGTGTACAAGAAGCTAAGAATCCTGATCAACACACCTAAAGGATTTTTTCTTGGCATGTTCAAACTTGTTTACAAATCTTGTTATATTTAACTGACTCTTAAAGACCTAACTAAACTGTTGGGCAATCTATGTGAAATGGTTTAATGTATCAATAAAATTGACTTAGCTAGATAGCTGCACAAACATGTTGAGGTTGTACTTGACTTTTTAAAAAGTTCAAACTCTAAAATTTATATCACTGGCCATGGACTTATCAACACAATTTTAATTGTATATAACCAAGTAATATATATTCATGATTTTAGAAATGCTTGCAAAAAGTTTCATAGGCTATTAATACTGTATGACTAGAAATGTAAATTCATTTTTAGTTATCCTATAAATTGTTCCAGGCTATATGTGCAGAATCCTGAGGATGGTTTGGTTAGCTACCAGTGTACATGGAAATGGCTAAATATGAAAAAAAATATTTTTCCTTAGAAGTTTGCCTGTAAAATTTATTTTAACAAATTATGTTTCATATGTAAACTTACTAATTTTTTTTTAACAGGAGGCAGAGTTAGATAGTGAGAGAGAGAGAGACAGAGAGAAAGGTCTTCCTTCCATTGGTTCACCACCCAAATGGCGGCTATGGCCAGCATACTGCGCCGATCCGAAGCCAGGAGCCAGGTGCTTCTCCTGGTCTCCCATGCGGGTGCAGGGCCCAAGCCCTTGGGCCATCCTCCACTGCCTTCCCGGGCCACAGCAGAGAACTGGACTGGAAGAGGAGCAACCGGGACAGAATCCGGCACCAACTGGGTCTAGAACCCGGGGTGCCGCCGCCACAGGCGGAGGATTAGCCAAGTGAGCAGTGGCACCGGCCAAAATTACTAACATTTTAAAAACAGATGAGGAAATAAAAGCTTTCTAATCAACCTCGTGAGAATAAGGGTGTCTAATTTAATAATTCAAGCAGGGAGAAATCAATCACCTTGCTCCTTATAGCATACCTACTATTTTCCCTGTTCCACAGAATTAGCTGAACTGCCATTTTGTGGTAACTCATGGGAACATAAGAGCTCTGCAGACATCTCTCATTTCTTTAGAGAGGTAGCAAATCAAGGTTTGTGTACAATTTTAACTCAAGCTAAAGAAAATAATTCATATCAAAGAACTGTTGAAAAAAACATTCAACTGGAAAGTTTTGACCTCTGAAATATTTCAGAAGGATTAGAATTTGAACCACTTTTCAGGTAGACATAATTACTGAATTTCATGTTGTAAATTGATTTGACAAGTAGAGCTGACAGTTGCATTAATCATTTGTAGCATTTATTTGTAAGAAATATGCAGATTTCATTCTCCATTATGTTTAAAATTGGGGATATAACATTCAGAACTTTTCATGGTGCATTTTGAAACCTTCTGTGGAGTTAATAAATGCCTGGGTTAAGTCAGATTGGATGCTGCTTTTTCAAAGGTACCAAAATGCAGCCATATAAATCAGAGTGGAGGCACGTCTTTTTTTGACACAGATCTTATCTCTGGGAAGAGAAAGGGTTTGATAGTCACAAATATGAAACTCCTTTTATTTCCCAAGAAGAAGGTCATGTGTAATATGTAAAACTATTTAGAGACACACTATAGATTTCTTTAGAGGGATGCCAGACAACCATTAAACACTGCTGTTCAGCAGGACACATATCATCAAATGACCAGTGTAGATGCTTCTGAAAGCTTGGTCACAGTCAGACGGCTGTGAATTACACAGCTTCCTGATTTTCTGAGCACATTATGGTTTGTTTTGGCACTCCCTTGAGGAAGAGGACTTTACTATTTGCTATATTTATCAGCAGCTACCTTCAGAACACCTGCTGGCCAATTAGACTTTCCTTGTGGATTCCTTGCAGGCACAATATTGTGTAATTACATTCTCAGCAGTGTTTATTTGGTTGACTATAGGGAAAAAGTTTCATTCTCTTATTTGCATATATAAAACAGACTCCATACACCAACTAGGTAGATCCACCTACCATAGGTACATAGCTCTAAAAGAGTGATTTACAATGAAAAGCTCAGCATTTAACAGTATTAGAAAATCAGCCATGCATGCTAATCGAGAATATTCTAAAGCATACATAAAATTGTTTTCAGAAAAGTTTCCAAATGCTCAGCCTCATCTCAAGAACTTCCTAGATATTATAGACTAACCAGCAGTTTATTCTGTTTTTCCTGAACAATCCTGATGAGTAATAACATGGGTACTTGTAACCACATATACCCACTGCTTAAAATGAAAATACTACTTGTTTTTCAAGGTTATTAATATTATTTTTTGGAATTCTAGTGTAAATAAAATTAGAATTTGTAGATTCTTAGTTGCAAGTAGTGACTCTATTTAAGATATATATATATATATATGTAGATGTACAAATGAGAATCTAGACCTTATTAAACAAGAGTTAGGTTACTAAATTTGAACCCATTATAAATAAATAGAGTAAGGAAGAATAATTGAAAAAATATAGATTGGTTATTCCAGCAGTTATACAGGGTGTTCAACACATATACAAGAGTAAACTTACAAATGTGAAGAATATTAGAAAATTAAATGTATAGATGTTATACAAGATACATTTTTTATATTTTAAATAGCACTCAGAAAAAATATGACTGAATTTAAAAAGCAAATTTTAAGCAAAACCATTTTTCAAGATCAGATACCACAAAAAATGTTAAGTAAAGCATATATATGGATCGAAAAAATGTGACTTTCTGTTGATGAGCATTCTTAAGCATAAGATATTTTACCCCATATATGAAAAGATACCACAAGCAAAGTATATTATAATTTTAGCTCTAATACCTTGAGAGCATTATGTTTTGTCTGTAACAGCTGCTGTTTTATCTTTATTTCCTCTCGCTTTCTCTCATCTGTGATTCTTTCATGTAAGTTGTCTCCTCTTTGCAACAATTCTTTTACAGTACCCTCATTGTCTTCACTCTGATAAAAACAACAAGTACAGTCTTCATTTTGGTTTTTAAAAAGCTGTACATTATTAACAAAGATAAAACATGTTACTGAAACACACAAATTTAAATTTAAAAATTTCAGGGATTGTTATTATAAGATACTGTGATCATAGCTTTTCTTTTAGAATTTGTACTTTAGATCTTAAGAGAATTATTCTGTGTAGTTACAAAGAAGACAGCTTTTAGGGTTACATGTAGGAAGATGGGCGGTAAGGTAATTCATCATCAGAGAATTTGTGAATTTCTGTCAAAGTCTTTTCTTGGTTTCTATGTTTAGCTTAGTCCTAGAAATTTAAAAAAGTTGAGGCAATAAACTTATAATTTATAATATTAACTGATCCATACAAGAATATGGATGTGCATATGTAGGTGTGAAATATCTATACAGCTGAAAATAATAACATACTACTAAAGGATAATAGTTTTAAATGCTTACTAAATTCTAATAATGTCTGCTATATATTTGACATGAAATGCCTATATCTGGGACAAATATCAGTATATTAGCAAAATGATGTATATATCAATGTCAGATATTACAAATAATTTTTAAAAAATCATGCCCATGTTAATTTTCAGTAAGATCAAATATTAACATATGGAATATAAAGTGACTTTAAAAATTTTCGATGTGCAATTTTTCCATTTTAGGCTCCAAAAGCAGTATTTTATTTACTTAGAAATAAAATGACTTCAATAATACTATTCTAATATAGTTACCTTTGTAACTATGTTGTTTTTCACCTCTAGTTTCTTATCTTCAACTTAGGATAGGAAAAGTTTCTATAGTGGAGGCTCACTGTGCAATTGCATCCAGGACACAATGATGAGTTAACAGTTACAAATAATAATGTTCAAAATAATGTGTGTGATGTGATCAATATGTGAGATGTTTAAAACTATGAGGCATGCTTAAACTTCTGCACACAACTGTGGACCCATTAATGTTGTTTAGGGTGACTGGGATTTATTTTTATTTGAGATTTGTCATTTAACTTAATGGAATGTACAATTTAGACATATTATATTTGTAAAGTCTGTAAAATGTCCTAATTTATTATGTCAACAAACATTAAGACAGTCCACTTCACTTCTTTCTCCACATAGATGAGGGCCCTAGGGTAGGGATGGTGGTCAGCCCAAGAGATAGACCACGTCCTTTTTTCACTTCAGTGACCTCTACTTCTTTGCCATGGAGTAGAGATAGCTAGACCTCAGCATCTCAGAAAGATTCTTCTTGTCTTTCCATGAGCTAAGTTAACCAGGTCACCAAACCCCATGCACAGGGAGTACTGATTGCAGCAGTTCCAAAGAGGTCAACATTGATTGCAGTGGGAACTAAGGCTGGAGAAAATATTTCTCCCATTGCTGCTGCACATGTTTATTGTCTTAAATGGTTATATTGTCTTCTGATATCATCTTCAAGCATTGCCTGAGAAGTTCCCAGCATCAATGCATTTAAGGGAAAGAATTCCACAGAGGTGATGGCAGTGGAAGAATGGAAAAGAAATTGTGAAAAGGAAGGTGCAGGCAGAAAAACAAAAACAAGTCTGTGAACGGGGATGTGAGGCAGAAATATTCAAGCCAGATAGAAATGACAAACATATTTGCAAGATAATTGGGATTAAAGCAATTTCCTGAGACTAGGAATAGCCCACACAGTTCTATTTCTTTTACTATCATGAAAGAAGCAGCATGAATTTGTACACATTTTGGATATATGTTGTACTATCTCTCAATGTTTTGGTAAACCACATTGTGGGAAACTTTAATATCAATCTTTATGACTTGTGTAATTGCCCTTTCTATGAAATAAACATTTTGCTATCAAAATATGACTGAAAATATCAGCTTTTTGTAATAGTTTAGTTTCTTATTAATATTTTCTGATTGACTCGGTTTATGATTACATTTTTGTTCTGAGTTTGAAAATAGTATAAGTCAAACAAAATTGTTGTTCTATTTATAAAATCTCTAAGTGCTCCCATATAACCACACCATAGTAATTCAGGATTTGAAATAAAGAATCAACAGGAATACTTTGCATTTATAAAAATTATTACAATCATAAAATGAGCAAGGTGTATTTTGAGAATTCAGTTGGAGACTTGTTATCTAATTTCTTTCAAAATATTTATTCATTTTCACTCCTAGTTCATTCATACTTTTATCACAACCAATTTACCATATCTTTATTGAAGTCTTCCTCTTTCAGATTCACCCCCTGCTGAATTTCAGCCTCCAGTGGTTCCAGCAATTTTTGTATATCTGAGTTAAACTGCTCCAATTCCTTCAAAGGAATTGAGGCCTAAAAAAAAAGATAGTGCTAATTTAAATCAAAATTACTTTTTTATTAGAAACATAAACCAAAAGGAATACATTTACTCAACCTCCTGTTGCTAAACTAATGACATGCATTATGTCCTTATATTATATTTTTGAGGGTTTTGAAATACAACAAGGAAAGTTCCTGAGGTTACAAATGAAGAGAAATATTTAACATCACTAGAGCTGAACATATATGCAGGATAATAAAATTCATCATTCTGTAGTATCAATAAAAGCTTATATACATTTGTCTGGGCCAATTTTTAATATTCTAAAGTTAAATTGATCTTATTTTTAAATATTACAATATAAATACCATTTGGAAAATATGTTTTATAAGAAATTGCCACTTAATAATAGTAACTTCAGGTAGAAATGTGGAATTGTCACCTTATCCTTAGAAAAACTACCCAGAGATCTTCTCAGATATATTAAATCACATTTTTAGTAAGCAAAATTGGGATGTATGCTTTCCTAAGACAAACAATGTCATTAGTTTGTCTTAGGGATGGTTTATTTGGTGGCACAAATTCAAATTAATGAACCCAAAATGTTTCACATAAAGAATCTGAATATGTAAGCCAGTTTTATAAACATTAGTTTTTCTTTCATTTTGAAATTTATAATGGCCACACTTTCAAAAAAGCAAAAAATCTTTAGATTTTTCTAAACAAAACACTTGAAAAGAAATGATCAATTAGAAGATATCAAAATTATATGTATTCTAAAATGAGGCAAGATTTAATAAAGTTTCATCAATAAGATACATTTTTACTCTCTTGATCTTTATGCTGTTTTTAATTTTCTTCATTAAAACACTAGAAAAGGTTTATACCTGATAGATTTTCAAAATACATGAATGACATATAAAATTCTGTTTCTTATTTCAGAGGTAAAGTATTCACTTTGTAGAATCAATTCAGGAATGACCTTCAGTGTCTTATATCAAGATGATTACATTTATCAAGTTCTGTTCCCACTTACCCTTTCCCAATCACATTACTAGCCACAGGTTTATTCTATCATTATTAGATGGCAACCCTTGGAGGACAATAAGGACAAGTGTTCAAGTACGACCAACTAACTAAAGGAAGTCTATTACTAATGAAGAATCAAGTGTTATTCACAAGGACATGATTCCCACATGCAGTATGAATAAGAACATATTTTCTAGGCACCTGTACACATCCTTGAAAGAATTAATGTGATTATTTTAGAGTGAATTCAAAATCACTAGTAAATTCTAATGATTATTTGTAATTTGAAATATCATATTGAACCAGTACAGGTTGGTAGTACCATAAATATCCTTTTAGAGTATTTCAGTCTCTGTATTACCATACTTTTAGTAAAATTTTATTAAGAATTTTGAGAGTAAATGATTACTTAAGAATCATAACTGCACAATGCCAATTTGGTTGTATTTTATGCTATTAAAATCTTGTTCACTCTCGTTAAGTGTTAGTGAGAGTCTACATGATTGTTACTTCATAAGATGATAAATAATGTTTAAAATATCTTTAATTCAGTACAAAGCTGTCAAAATAACATGGGCCTATTTGCCGTTAGATTTACCTGTTTTTCTCCACTGCTTCTTCTCTAGCTCATCTTCTGTCCACATACTCAAATAGAGTAGCTTCGAAGGCTCAGAACTTGGGCATCTACTCTTTCCCATTGCTTCTTCCACAATAAATTGTATTTCTTCCATAAATTTAACTATAATTTTCAGATATCCCAAATTTTCATCTTTAGCATTGATTTAACTTTTGAATTCCAATTCTAGACTCTCCAACAGCCATGTAATTTCTCACTTGAAATTCAAAAGAGCTACGACTGAGCTCACCTTTCCCCCAAAGGGCTTGCAAAATCAACTTCCCTAGTTCTAATAGAAGACCATTTTTTCTTAGTGATGCATGCCTAAAACGTAAGTCATATTATTTTTGAACATCACATTCTAGTATATAATGAATGTCAAGTGTTAATTCATTCCCTATGATCTACTTGCTACTCCCAAAACTCAGGAAAAACAAAAATAAAACAAAACTCCATATGGGTATACCACCACCCTCCTGCCAACCCAATTCCAGCCTGAGCAAGGTAGTCAGGTCAATATGTCTGCAAACACTGATTGCTTTCATTATGCTATGTATCTACTCAATAACCTTCTGCATCTCCTGAGTACAAACAGAATGAAGTCAAACGACAGCATGATAGCCAAGCTCTCCCCTAACCTTGTGCCCGAGACCTTCCCAACCTTATTTAAGAGCTCCTCATATAGACCTTTCGTGCAGGTCATGTGCAGATTTTCTGGTATCCTCCATTAATGACTTTTAGAATGCTTTCTATCTTCTATGAAGAGCTCAAATTCAAGAATGCACCGAATCAGGACTCGATCATTTACTAGCTGAGAGACCTTAGACAACTTATTTATCCACTTTGAGTCACAGTTTGTTTAGTTGTAACATGGGGATAAGAATAATATATCATGGGGCCATTATGAGAATCAAATATGTTAAAATTGTGTCTTATATGTAACAAATGCTCAATAAGTATTCACTACTATTATTTTCTTTCAGAATCCTGTGTATCCATCTGACATAGATAAATGCTTAATAAACCTTGACTCCTGTTTCCTCTCAAAGTCACATCCATACAGTAGCTCAGATCATGACTTTCCTCTTTTGAGAACACAATTTTTTGAAGTATAAAATAATGCTGTTTGATTCAGTTTTTATTTTGCTAAGGGACTTGACAAAAATCATAAAATGCTAATGGACAACATGGAAAATTTAGACTTCATTTTGATAGACTTCTTTCTGAACAAAATTATTGATTAACTGATCTTCAAACTATACAAGTTGTCTCAAAGAGAATGCCCAAGGGGTTTACATTTGCTTTGCTGTAGGTAACATTTTTATCAGGAATTGATTGTGGACACAAAAATACATACAAAAATACAGTGAGTGGGTTGAGTTCCATGAATACCCATTAAGTTGAGATGTTTGGCTTATTGACCTAGAGTCATTCCTAGAACCCAGTAGGCATGCATAAGTATTTCCTGAAAAAGTATATAAATAAATGACCAATGATGAATATACATTTCAAAAGTACTTCAATGACTTGGGACAATAAGGAACACAATTTATGTGTGGAAAATTCAGAAAGCCTGATGAGTCAGTGCTTTGTGTATATAAATGTAACGACTGCTGGTCAATGCTAGCAACATGATGCCACCAGGTACAAAAAATAATTAGCAGATGTGAAAAGATTTTAGGAGATATTTCTACAAAATGAGTAACAACTTAGGCAGGAAAATGCAAATATAGGCATCATTAGCAGAATATGTAGGTTCTAGATGTTCCAAACAGATATTCCATACTTAGTAAAAAGTTAATTATGTAGATTGGGAATTAGAATTATCCTGTGTGGTTCCAAAATGAGTAACTAAAATCAATAGGCAAAATATAGAATTTTTGATTAATATAAGAAAAGTCAACTGGTGTTGCAATCTACTGGAAGCAGCAATTTTAAAATAATGAGTTTCATTGCAGAAAGTATATAAGCTGAGGCTAAAAGATGCTGTATTAGGTCATATTTTAGAAATACTACTCTTTTCAAGTCAATACTTTCCTAAAATGTCAGTATATGACAAAGTCTCTCCTCTTAATTTAAATAAAACATTTACGGTAGTGTAATTCGATATAAACATACAAGTATATTTTATAAATATACATGTAATTAAAAATGTTCTAGTTGCCATCTTAAAAAATAAAAACAGTAAAATTATTTTAATAATACATTTTATTTCACCATTATGTCTGAAATTTCTTCATACAAATCTATAATAAACAAAGTTATTAATGAGATATTTTACATTCACTTTCTCATAGTATGTCTTCAAAGTCCATACGTATTTTATACTCATAGTATATATCAGCTTGGAGTAGCCACATTTCAACTGCTCAGTGGTCACATGTTGTTGTGACAACCTTATTGGGCAGTACAGATCTATATTAACTATTACAACCATGACACTGAAAAGAACCAATAACTCATTACTGGTTTGAAATATATTACAAGGGTAATGCCTTCCAAATAGTCAAAATTTTGATGTTTTATTAAATAAACCTCAGCAGGTTCAGGTTATTCTTATAATCTGAGTCTCATTCAATTATATATATGAATTTTTCAGGATGTCCTCTGTGTATAGGAAAACTTATGGGAGTGACTTGTCTGGTTCTATCAGGAATCTCTATTCCTCACTTGTGTATCATCATAGCTGTGTTATATTCTCTTTTATATATGAATATAGTATTATTTGACTTTGATTGATATATTCTTTGTTTCCCTAAGTGGATTATCAATCCTGGAAGTTGGCAACATATGTTTTACTATTCTGTATTTTATGTAGCATATATAAACTCTTTTTAATAAAATGTTTTATTATATCAATTTATAGTTTTAGTACTACCTATGTATTAACCAGTGTTCAATTTTTAAACCAAAATAACCACAAGTAATCAACCAAGTTATTTGAGTTATATTATTGACAGAATCATACAAGCCATTTGACCTGTATGTGATTAATATTCTGTTCAGACACCAAGAGTTGGAAAAACTAATTCCTCTCCCAAGAGTTCACTAGGTGAATTAGGTTATAAAAATTCTAATATGAAAGATAGTTTTCCAACCAATTAATGATTTACATGTCATTCTTTGGCCTTCATTGTCTTTATAATTTGTAATTTTTATGCAGTTTTATTAAATAAATAATTAAATAACTCACTCTCAAATCACCAAATTTTAAAATTTAGAGTATATAAGGTTTGGCTTTTAAATTTAGAATTGTGATACATTGTCTAAAGCAGTTGGAAACAAAGGTTAATAAATCATCTTGATTATTGGATAAACTAGTTCTATAGACTTTAAAGAAAATATATGGCCACAGAAGAGCTAGAATCACAAAAATCACACAATGTTACCATAGACAAGATTTAGAATATATAGAAAATAAACAAAAATTACAATAGTATAGGAGAAAGTATATATCAAGCATAGATTTTGTACCTTTATTTTACTTAAGAACATTAGTATGACTGTGCAATTATACAAAGTACATACAAAATAGAACACAGGGAAGTTTAATAAACAGATAAATGGACACAAAAGAAAGAAGAGACAGAGAAACTGAGAAAGACAACATTATTTTGTTTTCCTTGATTTTTAATGTTGTTTCAAATTGCTTAACAACTATTACTTGTGCTTTGTTGGATGTTTTAAGGATTAATGAAATTTAAGGCTTGATAAAGTTTTAGCATTAAGTTGACTTATACAACAGGTTAACAAAGAAGAACAGACGGATGAAAAGCAAAATCAATTACAGTTATTCATATTAAATTGAAAGCATTCAGAAAGACTCAGATACACTTTTTCAAACTCAAAATGTAAGCTTCCCTTTGGTTAAATATTCCTTCAGCGTGCATAGATACACCAGTATTATAATGACTGTGTTTGCACAGACAAGAAAGTAAACATTCATTGATATGGACTATGGAACCACAGTAATCATGAAAAATGTCCACTGTATTCAAATTACATAAAATCTAAGTTGAAAATGATCCAAGTGCAACAGATTAGTATAAAAATGCTTTAAATCCATAGTCTCCTTTCACCATTCTGTATTTATCATTACAATATTTGTATAGAAAAATAAGAATGATTCATGCCAACCAAAATAAAGCTTCAAGGAGCAGTATCACCTTATAATACAGAAGAGACAGACTACTAATCAGACGAATTATTTCAAAACATTGTAGAAGAAATAAAATTCACAAAGATTAATAGAGTGCTGAAAAGATCTACATCTATGCTAAAACAAAAATAATAAAATAGAGCAGTTTATTGAATTATTGTCTTGTTCTAAATTTATTAGCGCTAACTACAATAAAAGAAACGTTTCCTAAATTAAACAAATAGAAGAGTGACATTTCTCATTGAATTTTTGAAAATTTTAGGTAAGGTATTAATTTACCTTTAATGCTGTGATGATGAAAGTATGAAAGTGTTGTTAATTACCCAGTGATTCCCTATTTTAATTGATGAAATTTACTTCATGGTCACACATTTTAAAATTGAATATAAAGTGTATTGGTAGGTTATGGTATATTTGTGGGTGAAGAATCAGCCCACTTTTTATCTTTTGTAAGTTGGGACATATCTCTCTTTTATATTTTATGTGAATTTAGTAATAGTAAATAAAATAGAAGAGGATTTAACTCTAAAACATTAGAAGAGACAAAGATTTAACTGAACACAAAAACATAACACTTTAGAATTTTATATTTTCAACTTCAGCTAGATTATATAGATTTCTTTCCTTTTTACTTCTTTTCTGCTTACTTTCCTCTATTCCTTTCTCACTTTTGCTTTTTGTTCATTTTTTAATATAGAAAGCATATTGAAGTCATGTTTGAGATGAAATTCCATGTGTTTATACTAAAACAATAATTAATATTTGCTGACATATATAGAAGTCATAAACTATGGTGAGAATTGACACGTTAGAATGGACAAAACAAATGACTGGGATTGAATGTTGTCTAACCAGGCTATCTGAGTATTTAGAGACCTTACAGTTTCTTCCAGAGCATCCAATAATTATCTGAAAGTCTTTGGTCCAAAGAAGGATTACTTTTGCATCTGCTACTGCTTATCAAGGGAATAATTTTCCTTCACAAAGGATCACAATCAGGAATCCCCAAATAGCTCTAATCATTTCAACTGTCCTATGGATAAGGCTCAGTCAGTTCAATCAAAAATCATTATTCAGGAAACTGATTTACACATCTACTACTTTGAAATGTTTTAAATGATCACAAAAGGATTATATTATCAAATTTTCTATGTAATTAACCTTGTTACAAGGATAGTCAAATACAAATGTGTTCAGAAATATGGCTAGCACTGAAATCCCATCGATAGGTTTTCTTCTTTATTTATTTCAGTGAAATAAAATTAGCAGATATATGATTATACGGTTTTATTATTACTCTGTTACGATTACCTGAGGATACTAGCTATCTTACATATTCATTCTCTGCAACTTATGCGGTGTTTATAGACCTTTAAGCTCTTACTTATGCTTTTTAAAATGCCTATATAGAAAACCTGGGGATAACTATAGAGTAACTATGAATTAACAGATCATGTTCTTTTCTATCAGTGACAGTGTTAAATTAGAACATGATTAGTAATAGACAGAAGGGGGAAATTATAAATATATTTATACTGATAAACCTGATCAAAAATTCAGCTTTAATTAAAATTTATAAATTCAATAAATCTTAATTTTATATCTAGATCACAATTATAAGTTACATAATCTATTTCCCACTGATGTTTAGGAGAGAAAAAATATATGCATAAGTTGTTGTATTATTTTTTAAATATAAAACCACATATTAAGATCTGTTAGATTGCATCATGTATTTATTCCCTTGACATATTCTACATTAGACAGGAAAGTCACTGGCTTTCTTATACCCCATAAATATCTGAATTCTCTGTTTCAAAGAATGATTATTTTTATATCTGCTGACACTGACTGGAAATCAAAACATGACATGTTAAATTATTACAGCAACTAAACTGTGAATATTTAAACCTATGATACTAGATTGTCCAAATCTAATATTATAGTTACAATGTACATAATACAGAAGCTGCTACAAGGATTTTAGTAGCAATTGTCAAGGCCCATATGGAAATTAAAGAACATATGGTGCATATATTATATAGCACATACATCTTAGTAAAGGATTAAGAAAAGAGAAGATTTCTCTTTTCTGCTGGCTAATATGAATTTCAGGACCAATAAGTTAATATTTCATCTTCTTAGACAAATGTTTCTAAATCTCTAGAAGAGAACACAGTCTCAGTAAGCATATTATATGTATAATTTCATTATTTTTCACAAAGTAAATGTTCCTCTAATAGGACAAAACTAAAATCTCTTTAGTCAAAATTCGGTAGAAACTAAGTCTAACAGCTTGATAAATATACCTTGATGTACATTTTATTCCTGAAATTCAAATGCAGACTTTCCCACTCAAATCAGTTTGGAATCCTGAGTGGCTTCTGAGTTCATCATCTTCTTGGCCCTGTTATGTAATAATTTAACTGTATGCTAGTTTTTGATGCCTGAAGACCACTGGTTCTCTAGCATGGTCCCTGCACAAACGTGTTAAAAATGCACATTCTCGGGCTCTATTACAGAGCTACTGACTCAGAATCACCTAGTGTGGGGCTCAGCAATCTGTGTTTTAACAGTTCCTCTGAGTGCATACAGAACACTTATAGCCAGTGACCTAGAATGACACTTCCTTTCTATCTCAGTAACTATTTCTTTATTTGAGGTCATCACTGTCTCTCCTCTAGACTATAGTGATGGCCTCATTAGTGGTTTCTCTACACTCTGTTATTATTCAGTTAAATTCTCCATATAACTACCCATGGACTAATGATCAACAATGCATGAGAAAAAAATCAAAAACTCCTCATTGCTTAATTAATTAAGCATAAATGATTAGCTTGTCATCATCTCTTCATGCTGTGTCTAACTCTCCTCTTCAGTCTGATCCATAACTAAGTTTCATGCTACTCGTCCTCTATTTTATAAGCAAACTAAACTTAATTTCCATTTGTACACATGGCACAATCTTGAGCTTTGTCATAGTTTTATCATTAATTTATCATGAAGTGGCTGCTCAATTCACTTATGATGCCCTCAATCTCAACCAATATCCATGAACTTAATTTGTTCCACCACTAAAGAATGATCTCCTCGAACCCATCATGTGTTACTTTGTAATAGAGCCCCCACAGTGCCAAACATTGCAATTTGGAAATAGTATGAAGTTCTTGAGAATTCATCCATATTACTCCCTTTTATCAAATCCTCCTTCACCCATTCTTTTAAAATTTACCTCAACTCTCAGCTCTCCAAAATTGCTAACTCTTCTCCAACTTGGCTTCAGAGTGGATAGAGAGGGGTAGGAAAGCCATAAGCAACAGGATTAAGTAGCGAGTTTATTTTTGCCTCCCCACTTCCCTTTTTCTATGCTTCTGTCTACTTGGCACCTTCTTTCCCTTATAGTACCGACTCATTCCAAGCCACATCACTATGCTCAGGTGCCCTAAGGCAAAGAGAGTGGAGAAACGGTATCTATCCTCATTTGTTCCATCAACTGCATCCAGGATTTAAAAATGATCTCTAATTTACATAATTCTGACTTTTATAATTACCATTTCCTCAGAACTGATTTTACACAGAATGAGAAAGATTACGTTTTCTTAAAGTCATTAGATACTCTTGTAACCTTAATAAAATGGTAAGAGGTATCATTTCATGTATTTTAAGGGTTGTATTTGGAACAAGCAAAACTTCCTTGTGCTTCTTGAATTGATCTACTTGATTATTTGCAAAGCTGTTCCTTGCCATAGAAATAGTAAAGAAATGTATTCTTGGCTTTCATCCATTCCAACAGAAGCTAAAAGGAGAATTCAGCCACTAATCCATTTCTTTTTTTCAACAACTTTTGCCTCAATACTCAAAATCTGGACATTCAAGTCTAATGTATATATAATGATGGAAATAATTATTGATACATTTTTTGCATTTTATATCTATACACAAATTGATTTTATAAATGTATTTTCATTTAACTTACATAGTTTGATTCTGACTACAATCTTAAGATTAAAATAATACGGGCATCATCTTCCTAATCTTACAGATGGAAATGAGACTGAGAGTTGAAGGCACTTATCAAAGATCACACCAGTAATGTGCACAGCTACTACAGTACGTTCTGTAGCTTCAAGTTAAGAACCTTTCCTTATCATCATACGGCTCCTCAGTGTTGGCAAAAATTACCACTACAGAAAGTTGCACTCAGGTGGACAAATTCTAAGGCAAACTGACCTGAGGATCCCAGTGCTCATTACTTTGTGGGTTTTGGAATTCTTAACATGGACAACCCTTACGAGAGACACAGTAGTCCCCCAAACAATATTCTTTACCAAATAGAAAATATAGAAGCTATCAGTGAGTTCTCAGGATAAGTTTTTGCTCTATAGTTAATTGATCTTTAAAAAGCTATTCTGAACTTGGTTCTCATACCAAATAAGGTATATATTTGGAATATATACCTCTATACTTATTTGGTATATATTTGGAGAATATTCTCCTCTATGAAACCTAGCCAGAGATATTTCAAACTCATCTTAAACTACATAAACCCTACTATAATGAAGTTGATTTCAAGTCAAAGGGCACCCATAAGATTTGCAGAATTTCCAAAATTTCCCTACTCCCTAAGAAAGCAAATAAGCTATTAAATATCTTAAATTCCTCAGTGTATCTATAAAAATAAGAGTGAACTAGCAAACTTTAGAACTATCAAGGACTGTTGAACTAATCTAATCCAGAAATTAACACCATGCTCTATGGACATTACTTGTACTCCTGAACCCGATCAGAGGGAGGAGAAAGAAAAATGGCAGAAATTCTTTCCATCTAGTACCTCTGCCAGTTTCCATTTTACCCACTCTATTTGAAAAGCTCTTTTTGTTGCTGCTGCTGTTGTTGAGGGAGTAGTTTCCATTTTAAAATCTACTAAGGTAGTATAAATATTGAAATGGATATGTGGAAGAATTATATATTCTAACTGCTACTGAAAAAGTTAGGTCTGAGACTCAATCTTCTTATCTCATTGTTCTTTCTGCAAGGATTACCTCACTATTAACTGAATATTTTCACAAAGATGCATTAGTGTTACATAAATTCTATGATTGCAATTAGTAGTAAACATATTTTATGATTACAATAAGTATTTTTCTGTTTGAAAACAGTTATCTTGTAGGCTATCCTTTTATGCTGTTGTACTCTCTAGCACCATGGAAGAGGTACAAACACCCTAAATCATGCAGGAAATGTACAATATCATTAACTTATTCAATAAACAAATAAGCAGACTATCAGATACGCTTTAAATCTGTGGTTTGGGTTCCATCATGAGGATACAGCATAATTATCCTATCAGAGCCCCAACGTGGCATTACTGATTCATCCAGTTGTCTTTACTAATTCAGAGAAAAATATTTTGAAAATTAAAAATGTGATAATGTGATTGTTCTGTGTATATATAATATATATAATTGGAAATACTGATTTCAGGTGACTTCATGCCTTATTTCTGTAAGGAAAATTAAAGAAGCACACTGAGTCCCTCCTTTGATGCATGATTTCTGGAAGTATACTCACAAATACATGCAGACTATGAATGAAACCTCAGTCTTTTCTTAGTCACAAACTTATATTGGCTAGCATGGTTACTTCAATGGTGGAAAATGAATTCTTCCCATTTTCCATCACAGTATCCGTGAGTAACAATCTTGGAGCATAATTTATCTCAGAATGTTATCCTGATTTCTCTTCAATATTCCAAAGCTCAGTGATCTATTTAAAATGTATATATATATATGTAGGTGATGAGAATACAAAATTTAGTAATGAAGTAGTAACAAATAAAATTCCTTTAATTTGGCAACACATATGCCATTGATATTTCAAGAAGTAAAGGCAATCATTTTTCCTAGTTGCAAAGTAAATTCCTAAGGAAAAATTATGCCCTGAAAATAAAGTTTCAGAGCTTATAAGAATATTTTGTGGGTGGTAATGATTTACTTAAAAATTACATATATGTGCATATATATACATATATGTGTATACATGAGTAGAACTCAATAGGTAACTACTACAGAAAAGCAACAAGGACTTAAGGTAAGCTAACAATGGAAGGTGAAATTTGAAGGGTAACCGTATTTAAGGATAACTATATTTCACATGCATAAACTCTAAGATTTATCATGTTATTTTCATAAAACATGTACTATTATATATAACACCACTATATGTTATAATACCTTAACAAATGTATCATTTGTGGCACTGTGATATTATTGTGAGCCATATTTGTCAAAATAATTTTTGAATGCATTCTCCAATTTTTCAAGGATACAATACTTACCTGACATATTGCATCATATTTTTTACACATATTTCAAGAGGGTTTCTCATTTAAGATTATTTCTAGCATTATCTATATACCTAAATAGATATATTTCCTAAGTATACATTCATATATTTGAAAGCATATCACATACAGTGGACAATATGTTAAGCTACACTATAGCATTTTCTGGGTAATTACTTGCATTTAACATTTTCCCCAGAGTTGAAATTCTATAATTCTACATTTACATATATTTTTTTCAAACTACTTATTAGATAAGATTTTGTCTTCATTAAATGTTACACAAATAGAAAGGATTTCATGCAAAAGTTTCATATACCCTGGTTCTTCATTAAATAAATATAAACAGGAATATAAAATTACAAAAATCATGATATATAAGCTTGCAGTTATTTGTTTTCATGGCTTGAGCATTTCATTATAGCCTAATAGATTTTGTCACAGTGTCTGCAACTAGCATGAGCAAGTTAAATACATACACATGCACAATCAGGAAAGAAGTACAAACACCCTAGATCATGCAGGAAATGTACAAGGTCTCATTTTGAATATGTGATGTACATTACAACACAAGCAATATTCGATTTGGCAAAATAAATCAGTAATGCTGTCTATACATAGATATCTTTTGTGCTTTTTTTGTGTTTTGGCCTGCAGCATGCTATTTGTTACTTTGCTGTAGGTAACCCCTGAAAGTACATATGTAAACCGGTGCAGAAGGTAGTTCTAGAAAAGCTGTGGCAGAAAAAACGTGAGAGAGAAGAAGAGAGAAAGGGAGAGAGAGGGAGAGAGACTGATTCATCTCCCATGATAGTTAGTGGTAAATTTTCCTTAAACACATTTTTGCCTTCATTTTCCTTTTGAAAATCTTGCTGTGGGGGTCGCCTGCCCCTTTCAGAGCACTGCGAAACCTTCGCAACAGACCATTTAGCACTAGTTTCCACCTTGGGGTAGATCTTCCTACCTTTCCAGTCTTAATTCTGTGAGAAATGGCTGCAAATCGATGGTTGAGTTCTGAGATTTTAGGCTCTACTACTTTCCTGCAGTGGTCACCGCGGTTTGCCATCAAGTTTGCTGCTTGGTCACGAATGGAGTCCACCTTTGGACGTATGTCATTCATTTCAGCCTTTAAGCGCTATATTCCATGAGCAAGAAACAGGGCTTGAAGTTAGTAATTTACCAAGGTTGAGAGAGAGAGAGAGAGAGAGAGAGAGAGAGAGAGAGAGAGAGGGAGGGAGGGAGGGAGGTGGAGGGAGGGAGGTGGAGGGAGATGGAGGGAGAGATAGACAGATTTGGGGGGGGAGGGGAGAGAGACACACAGAATAATAAAAAGAAAGACAAGAAGACAAGAAGTCAACTTCCGTAAAATAGGAGAGCACATGTGAGCTTAGTGAAGGGGTCAATGTCCTTTAGTCTGAGGAAGGTCTGCTTAGGTGTTTGTTTAGTCTGAGGAAGGACAAATGGTGGTTTCCAAATCCTTCTGTGATGTTTGAAGCAATCATAATATTTGATATTTCATTCTATGCCATCTTATCTTAACTGAATTTAATAGTTGTAGAGGAACCTAAATATGAGCTCTAGAGGGAAGGATCAGAAGAACACACTCCTATACCGTCCTACTACTTTGGAATTCCTCTTTATCATACTGTCATAGAAAAATACATTTTCTAACAGATTTTGATTCTGCATCACATACATATTGAGGAATGTTCTTCCTGATGCAAGGGGTCATAAGGCCTGTCAATTAAACAACTCAGTTCTTATTTCAAAGACCTTTGAGGAATTTCACCCATAAGATGACATCTCTGACTACACATCAAGGGAGAATTAAGACCACTATGTAAATCTACATTGGAGTAAGGTGCAAACAGCAAATTAATGTGTTTTGGGAATAGCCTTATATGCACCTACATTTTTTAATGAAAAGAAATTAAAATATGTGCACAATGTCAGTGACAAAAAATAAAAAATGAAATTTATATTTAGAAACTATACTTTTTGTGTGTTCTTCAAATAATAACCCACTGGTAAAAACTTAACAAAAATTTCAGCAAAACCCAGTAAGGAAACATTAAGAGATATTTCTTAAAATTCTACTCTCTGGGTCTAGTTGAAAAGAGAGAAGTCACCAAATGGAGACAATGTAGTCTCAATAAGACACACTTGTACATTATATCTCTCGTATTCTGCCACTGAAATTATTTTAAGAGGAAAATTAACTTGCCTTTGAGAGAGAAATCTTAGGATATCCTAATTACATTCAATGCAAAAAGAGAGAATTTAAGTCCAAGTTTAATTTGCACACAGTTGAAAAGAAAAAAATTAAATGTTACACAAGCCCAACATTATGAATAATTATACGTTAAGGATGCTTGGTGTGGGAGAGGCTTTGGACTTTTGTTATCTTTAGATTGTGGACCATTAGCATACTGACATATGTTGAGGATGGGACCCAAATCTAAACATGAGATTCATTTATGTTATATGTTTTATATATAAAGTATAATGATCTTATATAATATTTTAATAATTTTGTGCATGAAACAAAGCTTCATGGTGCGAAATTCTCCACTTGTGGCATCACGTCAGAGATTAAAATATTTTGGATTTTGAACCAGTTCTGATTTCAGAATTTGGGATTATGGATTCTCAACGTGTAATAAGATTTGGATATTTCATATGCAAAATATCCACATGATTGTACTTTTGGTATTTCTCAGATAGGCTGCAGGTGTGATGTTGGGAAAGTTCTTTGGACTAGACACAGATCATAGTGGTACTATTAAAATAGGCAGATCTTTGTGATATGATACAAAAATAAATCCTAGAATCCCATTTTGAAGAGCTTTTAAATTGGGTATAATTAACTGAGAGGTGAATTTGAACAGATAATCAGATTACAGAACTACTGAGGGTCATTATTCACATAAAAAAGGAAGAACAAAAGAGAGGGTGAGGGGAGAGAAGAGAGATTACTCTTATTAAAAAGTCCTCGTTATCTTCTAGGACATAGATGATTGACACAGGTGTTGCACAGTTTGAAAATTACTTTTCAAAATATTGTATTTGCTACCTTAAGCACGTCTTCTTTTTGCTGGGGTTTCTTTTTCTCAGATTCATCCAAAAGTGTATCAGCCTGAATGATCCATTTTGTGATGTGATCTACATTCTGGTCAAAGGTTTCCATGTGTTTCTGGTATTCCTTAAATGTACAGAGACGTGTCATGACATTATTGGTTAGAAAACATTCTTAAAGGACTGTTTTCTACTCTCTACAAGACTAAAAAGACAAAAATACATATGTATCATAATTTAAATTACTTTTAAGTAGAACATTCATGTAAAATATAACACATAGAGAAAAACATATTAAAATTAGTTATGGACAATGAATTTAGAGCAGGGTATATGTGGATTTGACGAATTTTCATATAGGATCTCAGTGAATGTTTACACATTTTTTTTTTTGATGGAGAGGGATCAAAAATCTTCCAGCGTCTCCTCTTACCAAGAGAAGGTTGAGCCATTCTTCTGCTCGGGAAGTGACAGCTACCCAGTTACTATTCAGAAGACTGAGTTTATCTTCCACCAAGGTCTCCTTCTTGCCCAAAACTGTTTTCAAGGCTTCTCCTAGCTCTATGACACTCTTCAAGTGAGCCTTCTGTTTCTCTACTTCTTTCTGAGTAGCCTGTGAAAAGAACAGCATTGAGATTAAAGTTATATTTTGTAGCCTTAAGATATAATGGTTGTGAAATGGCAGTGTGTATGGTCACTCTGGTTAGATTTTACAAAGGTTTAAACCTACAACAATGTGTTTATAAACCATAAAAATCAAAGAATATGAAATGCAGTTTCATTGTTGAGCATATATGTATACACAAATGTGGTTAATTTAATTATTTATCTTTGAGTGCACATATTTAATTGCTAAACAAATGTATCGCCCAACTAAATATATTTATCTTGTACATGTCGTGGTTAAAGGTTGACATTCCATTGCTTTTTTTTTTTTTTTTTGACAGGCAGAGTGGACAGTGAGAGAGAGAGATGGAGAGAAAGGTCTTCCTTTTTGCCGTTGGTTCACCCTCCAATGGCCACCGCGGCCGGCACATCACGCTGATCCGAAGCCAGGAGCCAGGTGCTTCTCCTGGTCTCCCTTGTGGGTGCAGGGCCCAAACACTTGGGCCATCCTCCACTGCACTCCCTGGCCACAGCAGAGAGCTGGCCTGGAAGAGGGGCAACCAGGACAGAATCCGGCGCCCCAACCAGGACTAGAACCCGGTGTGCCGGCACCGCTAGGTGGAGGCTTAGCCTAGTGAGCCGCGGTGCCGGCCATTCTATTGCTTTTTAAAAAACTTAGAAAGTATGGCACCACTGTCTATCTACATAAAATTTTAGCCTTTTTGTATCATGGATCTCTGGTATCTGATTAAGCTTAATGACCCCTTCTTATCTTAATGCCTACAAAAGCATAAAAGAAAATATACATGGGTTGAAATAAGACCAATTAAGTCAAAATATAATATATGTGTTTCTAAAAATTTTTGTGATGTAGTAATACATGTTTTGTTTCCCAGCATATTAACTAACAGGATCTAGCATCAGGTCACTAAATAGGATAATTTCAAAGTAGCGAGGAATACACTCGTTGCTTCTGTATACCAAGTATACTCAGTGACTGGAACATGATATGAAATATCTGTCATTTCTACCGGTGACCAAGTCACAGCTACTGCTATTATTAGAGTTTGCTTTCAACATTTATAAACAAGAAAAAGTTGAATTTCGGTTACAGGTTAGCTACTATACCTAGAGTTATTTGTAACATCGGTGTCATTTGTTGCACATGAGTGAGCTTAGCAGTTCATTAAAACTGTTCATACAGCAAGCATAAATGTTTATTAAGCTTCTACTAGATGGCAGAAACTCTTGTAGCAGGGTATTTATTTCCATGCAATGTGTTTTTGGAAAATGATAAGAAATGTCTCCTTTGGGTAGAAACAGCCTCTTTGGAAGTTGACTTGTGAATGGACTTGCAATAAATTTCAGCACTTTAAATCCTTCATCTGTTCCCTATACTACTTTTATTATACAAAATTTGATCTTTGTTCAAGACAATGTGGATAAAATGGTAGAGCAGCAGAGAAATGTCCTGTCCTTTGAAAGCTTATATGGGCTAGTCAAAGAAATAAAAATAAGTACAAATGAACATTGTCTATTTCTTATATTTCAGGCTAGTGGCTTATAATTTCAGTTGATTTGTTCACAAAGGTAACACCTTATTAAGTAAAAATTTAATTTACTTTGAGGTCCCTAATTATCTTTGAACATGTCTCTAACTATTATACTGTGCATGCAATGTTGTGGCACAGCAGGTTAAGATGTCTCTTGGGACTTCCACATTCCATGTTGGAGTGCCAGTGATCAAGTCTTGTGTCCATATTCCAGTCCACATTCAAGCTAATGTGGCTGGGAGGCACAAGATGCTGGCTCAAGTACTGAGTTCCTACCACCCACATGGAAGAGCTAGACAGAAGTTCTGGTTCCTGGCTTTGGCCCGGCCCAGCAGTGGTTGCTGCAGGCATTTGGTGAATGAGCCAATGGACAGAATCAATCAATCAATCATTCTCTTTAAAATAAATAAAAATGAATAAACATTTAAATGGATTAGACCATTAATCCTTTTCTGCAAGAATATAAAAAGTTATTATGGCTGGCACCGCGCTCACTAGGCTAATCCTCCGCCTTGCGGCGCCGGCACACGGGGTTCTAGTCCCGGTTGGGGCGCTGGATTCTGTCCTGGTTGCCCCTCTTCCAGGCCAGCTCTCTGCTGTGGCCCAGAGAGTGCAGTGGAGGATGGGCCCTGCACCCCATGGGAGACCAGGAGAAGCACCTGGCTCCTGGCTTCGGATCAGCGCGGTGCACCGGCCGCAGCACGCCGGCCACGGCGGCCATTGGAGGGTGAACCAACGGCAAAGGAAGACCTTTCTCTTCATCCCTCTCTCTCACTGTCCACTCTGCCTGTTAAAAAAATAAAAAGTTATGTACCAAAATCTTTACTTTTTTTTTTTTTTTACATGCCAGGCAATGCAGTTAAAGCTAATGGAAAATTCCAAACTTCAGAAAGGATCAGGGGAAGTTTTGAATTTAGGAAATGTTTCAAAAAATTCCTGGATCATAGAAAATTATTTTATGTCAATTATCTACCAAAATCCTCCACTGAATTTTCAAGGGTGTAGAGATACTGCATAAATGCCTCTGGTGGGGTACACCCCCTGAAATTCGAGGCATTGCTGCAATTTCTGCTCACACCAAAACAGGCCAGGGATGGGTACACCTGCCCCAAAGCAATGTGATAATGGGAGCAGCAGGGGGCTAATGGACATAAATTGGTACCTGGAATATTTTTGGGAATTAAAGAAAAAAAAAAAAACTGTTTGACAGGCAGAGTGGACAGTGAGAGAGAGACAGAGAAAAAGGTTTTCCTTTTCCGTTGGTTCATCCCCCAGTGGCTGCTGTGGCTGGCGCACTGCGCTGATCTGAAGCCAGGAGCCAGGTGCTTCTCCTGGTCTCCCATGTGGGTGAAGGGCCCCAGCACTTGGGCCATCTTCCACTGAACTCCCGGGCCACAGCAGAGAGCTGGACTGGAAGAGGAGCAACCGGGACAGAATCCGATGCCCTGACCAGGACTAGAACCTGGAGTGCAGGTGCCTCAGGCAGAGGATTAGCCTAGTGAGCAGTGGCACTGGCCGGGAATTTGTACATTTACAGGAGCATCTAAATGGGCCTGTCTCTGAAGATTTACATCACAGCTCTAATCCCTATATTAGACCACCAGACTGAATTCCTTTTCCCAGATCCTTAAGTTGATGTATAACCTTGCCTAAGTGCCTGCTGGCTCATAGACTTGCTGGTACCCTCTAAATAAAGGTGGGAGTGCATAGCTATCCAGTGGCATTCTCTTAGAATGGCCACTCCCGTGTTCTGTATCCCCATTTGAAAAACCTCTTCATAAGAGAAAACATTTAATGTCCAATGATATTTCATGCGTTTAATGGAAAAAAGGAAGCAGCAACTAATTTCTAGTGTCTTTTCAGGTTCCAGTATTATTTTGATGTATGACATGATCATAAGTCCACTTTCAAGAGACTTAAGAATAGCCGAATATGAACTACACTTGAGTCATTAGCTCTAAGGTTTTGCTGACATAGGAAAAACGTCTGATGTGAGTATTTTTCAATTTAAATATAAATCACTATCAAAGTCTCTATCTTCATATGTTTAATTTGTAATATTTGATACCTCCAGTATGATATAAATATTGAACACTTGCTTTCATGATTTTAAATAAAACATTTGCTGTCAATAGTTTTTAAATGTTATTCCAGTATCCTTATAATAAGGAATGGGAGGAATAAATTAATTTTCTCTAGTGAATGTATTCCTGTGTCCATGGGAAGGAAGAAGAACACATTCTGATTCATTCCTTATACCAACAAGTTGAATAGAATGTAGAAATCTTAATTGGCACCTTAGGTAAAGTATTTGGTCATCAGTTCCTCAACTCAGTTTACTGATGTAATAGCAGACTGGGAACTTGTTCTGTTGAACTCTGATGATCATACAATTACAGGACGGAAACAACTACTTAAATTTTATTTAAAGGTAAGACAGAACAGTATTGGAATAATTACTGGTCCCAAAGGAACACATCCACAGATATTCTCCCCCACTGGTAGGCAAAGAGCTTACTTGGTCTTGACTCTCTCCCATACTCATTTCTTCCAATGCTTTCCACAAGTTTTCTTGCAATTTCTCAGGGACTTATATTCCTAGGACAGTTCTTTATCTGACTGCCTATTATTCCTACCCTTTCTTTCTTCATTTTTTTTATTCTCTTGTAAGTATCCTGCCCCAGAGATTACATCAACACTCAGCCCCACAATTAGTCAAATACGTGCTTGAACACCCATAGAGGTACGTGATAGTAATGTCAAAAAATCTGTGGAAAAGTAGAATAAAAATTTACTTTGGTGCACATTTTTTTAAAATCCCTGTATTTTTTGCATAATATACACTTTCCAAAAACTTTTTGAAGACCCATCAATGCACAGATTTCAAAAAAATTGCAACAAAATAAATATATCCTTTAATTCTACTTTCCATGAACTTTTTTTTCCCATGAATCCTATATTTCTGAATTGAATAGGCACTACTAACTTCCTGTTTAGCTCTTTCTGAATCTCTTGGGCATGTTCCCTCTTCCATGCATGACGGGTTAGCACTCTCATAGAAATCACAGTAAAAGTTCCCTACCCAACTGAAATCTGCCCTTCAACTATTTAAATACAATACCACTTCTGAGCATCACAAATGGAAGGTGATTCTTTCACTCTTTAGTTAATATAATGATAGAAATATAATGAAAAAATCACCATATTACTGCAATTCTAAGACACACATTTGTTACATTTTAAGGTTTTTGAAGTTAAGGTGAAGTATGCCTTCTATATTTACATTTAAAGTGATAGTGATACTTTTTGATCCTCAACAGCTA
Organism: Oryctolagus cuniculus; assembly: GCF_051225735.1. NCBI lineage: Eukaryota > Metazoa > Chordata > Mammalia > Lagomorpha > Leporidae > Oryctolagus > Oryctolagus cuniculus. The sequence goes on from NC_142888.1 coordinate 18,544,253, forward strand.
TCATCAAATCAGTGTAGCATCCTACTATCTAGTATGTGTTAAACAAGATGCAGTTTGATATTTAATTACTCTTTTAGGCTCCTACATTATTCCATCCTGGCAGAAGTTTAGGATATGTTTTACTTTTAGGCTAATGTGACAGAATAATATAATGATAAATTAAAGAAGAGTATAAAACATTAAACAGATTTTATAGCAGTGTGTATTGACTTTTTATTAATAATATATTGTCTATTAAAGAATTTCCTGAAAGCAGAATGTGCAGAACCAAAATTATAGCTATAACTATAATGACAGTGAGTAGTGACTCCAATGGCATTTAACAGATGTTCTATTTTCTAAGTAACAGCTGCTTGATGCATTCATTGTATGAAGTTAATGATCTGCTAGTGTTATTTCACTTCACAGATAAATTACTATTCTCTCCTTAAAAAAAGATATGCAATTTTTCATTGGAATGATAGTGTAACAGACTTTAGAAATAAGTAATAGTTCTCATGCTTTTATAGCTAGGAGGACTGATGAGTTGAGGCAACTATCTAGATAATCTAGGACCAGAAACCAGATCTTTTTAAACTACAAAAGCTGATTGTTTAATAAGAATACACAACATAGCTCACTGAAGTAAACGTGGTTCTCATCAAACTGCCTGAAATTCACAAATCTTGTGAGGCATTTTTTCCCGTGGCTCTCAACTTTGCCAAATATTAGCTTCATTGGCTAAACTCAGGTCAATAAATCGGAACCTCTAGGGTGGGCCTTAGGTATTAGCAAGCCTTTTAGGTTTCCCAGTTCAATCCAACATGCAGTAAATGGTGAGAATCACTGGCAGACAAAAAGACACAATCTGTCATGAGGTTTGCTTAGTGACAATCATTAAATGTTACAGGTGAAGTGCAGTAGAAGGCTGAGAAATTTTTTTTCTCCTTTATATTGAACATTATAAAAATTTGTCTCCAAAGTAAATGTTAAAAGCACATTTATTTATTATAAAAATGGCTACTGAACATCAATTATTTTGCATTATTTAATATTTTGAATTCAGCATTTTTGTAATTCTCTCAGTAACTCTTGGTATCAAAAAACTACTGTTAATAAAATCTGTTGCTCAATTTATTAAAAATGATAGATGTGAACTACCAAAAAATTTGATGGGTCTAATGTATTATAGGACCAAAAAATTTCTTTCCAGGGAATCATAATTTACCACTTGAATTTTTAGATAACACCGTGGATATTAAAGTGGCTTAGTGGTGCTGAATTATTTAATTGATATGGAACTTTTGATGAATGAAACAAAATTGGAAATAAATGAAGTCTGTTAGTGGCTAAATCAGAAATTCATACAGATGAAACTTTGCTGTAACTTATATTTTCCAAATATAATGATAATCACAGTAATAAACTACTGTTTAATCACATAAAATTTACTTTCCTATGTTTTTTTCATGTTCAGCTCAAATGCTAAGCAATTTTGGCTAGTAATGGGATATTCAGAATCTATTAACTTATATCCACCTAATCAGAGTGTTTTTAAACATTAACAAATACTATTTGAAATCTAAAATCACATCAGTGGGAACAGACTACAGATTATAAAATAGTATAAAGGCATTTTTTTATTTTAATTTAAACTATTTTCTATAATTTAAATTTAGCCATTATTTGTTTTATTGTAGATAATGATTTTTTGTTATTTTAGTTATATTACTTTATCGTTTATGTAAGTTTATATATATATTTTATTACTTTAACATGACTAGAAAGTAGGATTTCTAAGAGTTACTTAGCATTTTAAAAGATTTATTCATTTATTTATTTGAAAGATTATTAAAGTGAGAGTGAGAGAGATTGAGAGAGAGAGAGATTTAGATCTTCCATCTGCTGCTTCACTCCCCAATGGGCCAGGCCAAAGCCAGAAGCTTCTTTCGGGTATCCCAAATGGGTGTGGGGATTCAAACACTTTGTCCATCCTCCACTGATTTCCTAGGTGCATTAGCAATGAGCTGAATTGGAAATGGAGCAGCCAGGGCTCGAACTGGTACCCATATGGAATGCCAGTGCTGCAGGCTGTGGCTTAACCTGCTATACCACAATGCTGGTCCCATAATCTTCTTTTTGTAAAAGTAGCACATGCCATCCCTCAATTTCCTTTGTGATCTCTAATATTTTATGGGCATTTAATGAGATGATTGCTTATGTGTCCAAACATGTTTATTCTTAAATAATTCCAAATGGGAAGGGGAGAGGGAGTGGGAAAGGGGAGGGTTGTGGGTGGGAGGGACGGTATGGGGGGGAAGCCATTGTAATCCATAAATCGTACTTTGGAAATTTATATTCATTAAATAAAAGTTAAAAAAATAATTCCAAATGTACACCATTTGAATCTTAAAAATACTTTACCATTTTAATTTTTATCTATTTAATTTTTAATATTTAATGAGTATATACTATATGTCAGACACTATATATGTAGGACATAGCATGTAACCAAAACAGACATGATCCCTGTACTCCTGTCAAGTGACCTGCTAATGTCTATGTAATAGTCTAATAGAGTTTATCCTCACAGCTTGAGGATCTTGTGCAGTGCTGGCTCTCAAACTCTTTGGGTGCTGCTCATCTCCCCTAGCTTGCCTTACCATTTCCCTTTATTGTTTCTACTCTAGAAACCTGAGTGTTTCTGTCCTCAACCTGGCAAACCCCATTAACAGAAAGTTGTGAGAGATGAAAGGGAAAATTGCCTGATGATTTATAGAGTAAGGAATGTCACATTTATAACTTCCTCATGCATTTCTGTTGACCAGACTATTCAGCTAGAAGTGATCATTCTTTCAAAATCTTATTAATGCTGCCCTCATTACTATTTGGATGGGAACAAATTATTTGAACGTAAAAATACAGTGAAAGGGTTACATGGTATTAGGAATTTTCAATTAACGTTAGTAGATTAACATTCAATTTCCATTGTAAAATTTTTTATCTCACTTCTGTTACTATTCTAAAATCTCTTAATATTTTAAAACATTGCCTTTACCATTTTAACAATTGGCACTGCTTTTTAAAATTTTCATTTTGTTATCTGTAACTGCAATAAGGAAGGTGGGAATAGGAAGATCAGGTTTCTTGCCTACAGCTTTACCTTCAGTTACTCAACCTTGCCTCCATTCTACTTACTCCTGGAAATTTTCCCATCATTTCTCTTATAGGATCACTAAGAATCAATTGATGAATGATGAATAAAATAAAAATGCAATACATATTAAGGGTCTTCAAAAAGCTCATGGAAAATACATATTAAGAAAATACATGTGTTTCAAAAGTTATGCCAAAATAATATTTATACTTTTAAAAAATATATTTATTTGGAGGGGGAGAGAGGAGGAAGAGGGGTAGGGGAAGAGGAGAGGGGGAAGATGAGAGGGAGAGGGAGGGGGAGGGGGAGGGAGAGGGGGAGGGGGAAGGGGGAGGGAGAGGATTCTGCATTACTTGTAGCTGAAACCAGATATCAAACTGGTACTCTGATATGGGATGAAAGTATCTGAACCACTAGGTCAAATACTTGCCCCTAAACGTATCTTTAAATTACATTTTTCAAGAACATTTTTGAGCTATCCTTCTATATACAATGGAACACTGTTTATTCACATAACAGATGAATTAGAATTTGTTACAACATGGATGGAACTGAAAGACAAGTGAAATAGCTAGGCACAGAGAAGCTACACATTACCTCACTTATGGAATGTTTCTAAATTGCCTCACAGAAGTGAAAAGTTGAATGGTGGTTACCAGAGGTTGGGAGATAAGTAGGAACAGGGAGGGCATAGGAAGACTGGTCAATGGGTATTAAGTTATAGGTTGGAGAAACAAGAAAGAGAACTGACTATTTTCACAATAAAATAAAAGAAAAAAATAAATGTTGAGGAGACAGATATCCTCACCCTGATTTGAACATTGCAGAATGTATACATTCTGCAATCACGTGGTACTCCAAAATTACACTCAATTTTAATGTGTCAATTAAGAATAAAATATTGGACACTTAAGATAATCTGGTTTATAGTTCTCTCCAAGTAGATTACACTCTGAAACATCTGAAATTGTACCTTGCACCGGCTAGCATCTTTATGGAAGACTATGGATTCTAGTCTGTATGGTTTTAAATGTGACTGTTAATTTTGAAAAGGAGGGAAATGCTGATAAATTAATACACATTTAGAAAAAAAACACTTCCTGTGATATTCTTGCCTTATAAAAGGATCATAGCAATGTCAAACTCCTGATACCTATTCATGACGAAAATATGGTAAAAGTTCAGCGTCAGACTTTTGACGTTGTTTCTACATTAGCTTTCCTCTAGTTCAAGGGTTGGCCTACTTTTTCTTTGAATGACCACATAGTAACTGTCTTAGGCTTTGTGGACCATGTAGTCTCTATCATAACTACTCAACTCTGTTATTGTAGCACAAAAGCAGGAAAACAATAACCAAATAAATGCAAGTTACTATATTCTAACAAAACTTTATTTATAGATATAGGCATGTGAATTTCATGTACATGTCATGAAACCTTGCTCTTCTGAATTTTTTTCAATCTTTGGATTGTACAAAAGCAGGTGACAAAATGGATTAGGCCCATTAGCCATAGGATCATCTAGCTCTAATTTATCTTCCTCTTTGCAAAAAATTAAACTTTTAAGCATTCTTAATAGGAAGTTCACGAAGTTTTCTAGAATTGGGGTGTTCTCTATTAGGTTGGAATTTTGATAGCTCCCTTAGTAATGTTATGTTGATGACCTTGGACCCAAATGATGGCCAAATTCTCAGGAAAAGTGCCTGTCCATTTTACTGATAGTCCTAGATGCCTTGAAAACTAATCAAGAAACAGAGAAAGGAATGTTGGGCCTTTATATTCTTGTTCATAACAAGAGAAATAGAAACATTTCAGAGTCCACAGGTTCCGATATTATAACCACATCCAATGATGAACAGATATATTTACTCTGCTAATGATTCTATCTGAATAGATACATTCTTAGGACAGTAGAACCTGCATTGCTACCACAAAAATGCCCACTTACTTTGGTTCTGTTTTGAGAGGCAGTCTCAATTCTTAGCCTGTGCCATTCATTTGCCTTACTCTATTTCCACAATGTAATTGCTGCTAGGAATCAGTCATTCATACTGTAATGCTGCTAATGATACCCAGAAAACCAGGTTGATCTTCTAAGGTTCCTGTCTTTTTGCTCAGTCAGAGGATGTGTTCCTGGCTGATGCTTAATTAGACCAGGCAAACAGTGGCCATGTTCTTTTGAAATTAGTAATTTCCTGTAGGTAAAGTCTTTCTTAATTACCAAGACTTATCTCATAGAACTTGGCTGCACAAGATTCTGAAAGTCAAAATCCCAATGATTTGACTTTTTGTATATTGTATTTTCTTATGTTCCTAAATATTAGACACATGGGAAGTATATAGAATATAATTATTTCTGTATTTATAAGCCATCTTATGGAATGAAATATTATAAAAATTTGCTTCCTATACCCATCTCATTAATTCTGCCCTTGCACAAACAGAAAAATTCGTGTTCTGTGCTCATTTGAAAAATCCACATGCATGTCTATTTTTAGTATATGTTTCATGTATTGATAAACAATGTATAATGTTTTAAAATACATTTTAATCTTTGTGTACATGGAGTCACACTGAATCCTTTAAGGTGTTTCCAATTTTACTATATATTTTAAGGAACCTGAATTTTATTTTATTTTTTCACAGGCAGAGTTAGAGAGAGAGAGAGAGAGAGAGAGAAAGGTCTTCCTTCCATTGGTTCACCCCCCAAATGGCCGCTACAGCTGGTGCGCTGTGGCCAGCATGCTGTGCCAATCTGAAGCCAGGAGCCAGGTGCTTCCTCCTGGTCTCCCGTGCGGGTGCAGGGCCCAAGCACTTGGGCCACCCTCCACTGCCTTCCCGGGCCACAGCAGAGAGCTGGACTGGAAGAGGAGCAACTGGGACAGGATCTGGTGCCCCAACTGGGACTAGAACCCGAGGGTCTAGGCAGAGGATTAGCCTAGTGAGCCATGGCGCCGGCCAGAGACTGAATTTTATAATATACCTTTCATGGTTACAGGCAAAAAAAAAAAAAAAAAAAAAAAAAAAAAAAAAAATCCTTGTTAGGAGTGTGTATGGCACTAAAGGTAAGACCTCACTTGGGACAGTCCCATTTCATATTTGAATGCTGTGAGCCCAGCTTGTCTCCAAATTCCAGCTTCATGCTAATAAACACCCTGGGAGGTAGCAGGGTAGTTGAATCCCTTCCATTCAGGTTGAGGGACTTGGATTGAGTTTGCTTTTCCTGGTCTGATCTGTTGCAAGCACTTGGGGAATGAACCAGTGCATAAGAGATTTCTATATCTTTCTCTGCCTTTCAAAAATTATTAAATAATCTTACAGATTAAATCTGGTATCATATCCATAGCTGCTTCAGTGGTTACCAATATAGGTAATATTATAATCCCTGGGTCACTTAGGAAATACCATAGCCAAAATAACGAGGTGACATGTGCAATAGAGTATTGTGGAAGCTGGCTCTCTTTTTTCCTCACAAAACTCAAGTGTGGTAGATCTACATAGAAGGGGCTGATTTAACCAGTACTGAGAAGGATTTTTATATACAACATTCATATGACTATAACAAGCAAGACCATGAAAACTTGACTCAATCTTAGTATTAGATTTATTTTCTTCAGCTTCATAGTATAAAGAAAACTGAACTTTAAAGATTCCAATCCTTTTAATTTAGGATAGGAATCCCCCCCACTTATGCAACATGCTTATTAAAAGACAAACCCTAAAGTTTTTATATTTCATGAATATTTAGTGAACTTTATATTACACAACTGGTGACAGGCATATTGCTTTAAAAGACAACTCTTCTGTTTGACTAATAGCAGTATTGCTCCCAAACTCTTTGCTGTTTTTATCCTGAAAGGTATATTCTAGTTTTCTCACATTATTATGGTGTCAAATGACTACATTTAGACAGAATTGCCATGGTTGACTACTCTACTAGTGATATTTCATGCTCCACAGAAACTATTTTTCCTTCACATTTTGTAGACCATCATCAACTAAGACAGTGTTTATGAATTTTATTTTCAAAGTCTTTTATTGCTAAAATAATACTTCAACTGTTTTCAAATACATTTATTCACTGAGGGAGGGATACAGATTCCTAGAGAAGTCAAGATACTTCCAAACTGCGGATGGTGAGTTTTTCTTCCTTCCTTTGTGCTTGGTACTAAAACGCTTCAGTTGCCAATTTATTTGTCACAGCTCAAACAGGAAACTCTGTGTTGGTAAAAATAATCTGGATACTGAAGTCTTTTATCTTTTAGTGTTATGGCATAAAGTCCCTCTTTCAACTTCAATATAAGGCAAAATAGACAGATGTATTATTAGGTGGGAACAAACTGAATTTTTTGTGATTTATTTATTTATTTGAAAGCCAGAGTTACAGACAGGCAGAGGCTGAGAGAGGGAGAGAGAGAGAGAGAGAGAGAGAGGGAGAGGGAGAGGGAGAGAGAGGGAGAGAGGGAGAGGGAGAAAGAGAGGGGGAGGGGTCTTCCATCCACTAGTTTATTCCCCAAAAGGCCATAATGGCCTGTAGGCCAGTCCGAAGCCAGGAGCCAGGAGCTTCTTCCAGGTCTCCTATGTGGGTGCAAGGATCAAGGACTTGGTTCACCTTCTACTACTTTCCCAGGCCACAGCAGACAGCTGCACTGGAAGAGGAGCAGCTGGGACTTGAACCTATGCTCACAAGGGATGCCTGCCCTGCAGGCGGCACCTTTACCAGCTACAACTCAGCACGGGCTCTCAATCTGGATTTCTTAAAGATGAAGAACACAGAATAAACTATTTTCCCTATATCCAAAGAGGAAAACTTTAAATTTCTGGTGCCTAATTCTACTTAAAAGTTCAGAATCAGGGCCAGCATTGTGGTGTAGTCAAAGCCACCACCTGTGATGCTGGCATCCCATAAGGGCACCAGTTCTAGTCCCAGCTGCTCCACTTCCAATCCAGCTCCCTGCTAATGGTCTGAGAAAGCAGCAGAAGATGGCCCAAGTGCTTGGGCCTCTGCACCCACGTGGGAAACCTGGATGAAGCTCCTGACTTTGGCATAGCCTAGCCCTGGCTGCTCCAGTCTTTGGAGGAGTGAACCAGTGGATGGAAATACTCTCTTTCAAACAAATAAATAAATCTTTAAAAATGTTCAGGTGGAGGAATTCATATCCATGGATAATTTTATATGATTATCTATTTCCTTTGAGCAATTTAAAATATGAAAATAATGACTTCAAAAAAATGACTTTAGAAAATTTTAGGCTTATGCTCCAATGTACTTTCCTTCTACTGAACTGTGAATGGCACTCAGGCACTATGCTTTTCTCTTGCATGGAGGCATACTGATGGAAAAAATAACAACAATTTTTTCTTATATTCATTATTTGAATAACAGTACTTTCTCCTTCACGGTTCCTCTAATTTTTTTTCTTCTGGATCCAAGTTCTAATGAAGAGCCCTTAAACTAGTAGTAATTTAAATTGTATTTTAACGATCATTTTGCTAATTTGGAAAATTTCAGTCACATAAATACATTTATTTCTTTTTCTCAGTACCATATCTGTGGCTTTATTCTTATCTACCCATTCTAATGTCCATGAGATATTTTGATATTTTGGACATTTTTGTATAGTTTTTACTATTTTCCTATTATAATTTCCCCACTTCCCAGTTTTCTATTTTATTTGTGCCTGCCCAGGTGTGTCATATGTATCTCTTTAAACAACTTTTAAAATAAATTAATATACTATATAATATCATCTATTAATTGATAGCATTGTATAAAATCTATATAGATATTTAATAAATAAAATCTCTAAAATAAATAATTAATTCTAAGCAATACACTTAAAATTATGCTTTGGATGAACTGAAGGTCAATTATCATTTCAGATAAATGAAATTTTTGTGTATTAGGATATGTTTCCCTAGATGTTAACAACTTTTCTTATCCAAGTAAATAAAATGTTCTTGGGTCAATATAAGAGAAATTCAGTATAAATTCCAAATTATGTGATAATAATATCTTCACATTCAAGAAAAATTGTATGTATGTATATGTATGTAAATTTACATATGAGGTGAATGTAGAAAAGTTTTACATATAAAAAATTTAAAAACAAAAATAATTAAGTATATTTATATTTATCTTCCATCAAAAACACTCAGAATAATTACAAAGTATATTTAATGTATTTAATTTAAATTATCACTCAATTTTTTAAAAAATTCTGGTATTTTTACTTTGCAACAGCAGATGAGACAGCATGAATTGAGTTCTCTGTCTTCCAAGAAAGCATGTGAAATGGGAATGTGCTGAGGAGTCAGACGGTATCACCTATGAGCACTTGTTTTTTAATTTTTTTTAATTTAATTAATTAATTAAAATTTTTTTTTTTTTTACAGATAGAGTTAGAGAGAGAGAGAGACAGAGAGAAAGGTCTTCCTTCCGTTGGTTCACCCTGCAAATGGCCGCTACGGCCGGAGCTACGCCAATCTGAAGCCAGCAGCCAGGTGCTTCCTCCTGGTCTCCCATGTGGGTGCAGGGCCCAAGCACTTGGTCCATCTTCTACTGCTTTCCCAGGCCACAGCAGAGAGCTGGACTGAATGAGGAACAACCGGGACTAGAACGCGGCGCCCATATGGGATGCCAGCGCCACAGGTGGAGGATTAACCTAGTGAGCCATGGTGCAGGCCCCCATGTTTTTAATCTAAATTAGAATACTAATAATCTACATGATTATATTAATAATTATAGTAATAAATTCTTAAAATAATTGTCTGAAGTGTGACTTTTAACTCTGTAGAGCAAAGAAAGTTTCAAAGAAACTTGTAAAGCTTACACATGAATTTTTCAGAATGTATGTAACATGTAAATGTGTAGTTTCAGAATGTATGTAACATGTAAATGTGTAGTTTTCACTTGACCACTGAAGGATCTTTATGTTTATCATTAAGAGTTTAGTATTTCAAATAATCCAAGAACATAAGAAATGCCAGTTTTCTAAACTTTTGCTCCTATTAGACTTCAAATTAGATGGTTCCATTGATTTATGAAAAAAAAATCCAGACAGATTTAGTAAATGTCTCCAGATTACTCAAGTCTTCTATTTGACAAGGGTCATGTATATAATTTGTAGATTTCATTCTCTTATATATTGTAATAATTTCATGGTGAAGCTAATGTGAAGATACTACACTAGGTTACTTAGTCTCAATGGCTTCATGAAGACTCTGGGATACAGAATTCATTTGTGGCACACTTTTTAAGGATTCTCTTAAATTGTAATAAAGTGTTTCTCAAACTTCCTTCATATTTACCTCTATTATGCACTGTTATGGTCGCTTCTCCATTGTATCTGTAAAGCTGCTCTATCAGTGGAGGCTAAAATGTATACCCTGCAAAATTCATATGATAGAGTCTTAATTGCCAGAACCAAAGAATGTGACACTAAATGGAGATGGGGCCTTTAAAGAGGTAACTCTGTTAAAATTACATCATTGAGATGGTCCCTGATCCAGTATGAATGGTGTCCTTTACAAGAAGAGAAATCGGAGCCTGCATATGTACAGAAGGAATAGCATGTGAAGATACAGAATAGCAACTCAGCAAAGCAAGGACAGAGGCCTCAAAAGAAACTATTCATGATGACATCTTGATCTTGGACTTGCAGTCTCCAGAACTACAAGGAAATAAATTCCTGTTGTTTAAGCCACCAGTCTTTGATACTCTGTTATAGCAGCCCTAAAAAACTAATATACCAGCTCAACGTGCAATGAGCAATCAAAGATGTGATCTGTGGTGATAATGTGGAGAGTACTGAAAACGAAGTCTGGACGATTTTCATGAATCCCTGATATGCACTACTACTTAATCCATGCATGTTTTACTATATCTCGTACCTCAATGGATCTAAATATTTTAGTTTTTGTTACAGCTAGTGGGTATTTATGCTAAGAACTCCTATTAGTAGGTCAGATACATTTTATAACTGAGAGAGAGGGGGGAGAGGAAGGGAGAGGAAGGGAGAGGGAGGGAGAGGAAGGAAGGGAGAGAGGGAGGGAGGGAGGGAGGGAGGGAGGGAGGGAGGGAGGGAGAGGGAAAAGAGGGAGAGAGAGAGGGTGGGTGGGTGGGAGAGGTCATGCAGGCCTTTTTCTCCCTTTATCCAATGATGTAAACGCCAGGGGTAACACTGCTCTGGCCAATAACTGGTAACTGTCCTCCAGAATGCATTCTCTCTTTATTCATTGTAGTACAATATAATTTCAGGAGGATACATGCCAACCCGAAGAGAGACTGTAATTTGTCACCCTCCCTGGAGGTTAGGTATGGTTATATGACTATCATGGAGATTTCATAATACATCCTTAAAACAGATCTGATATTCTTCCTCATTATTTTCTCCTTTTTTATGGGCTAGAACCAAGGTCTGGCAGTATGAGAAATTTTTACCCAGGAAATATAAATACACATGAATTTCATGAAATGAATCTATCTCCCTTATCCTGTGCTACCTACCTTACAAGATAGAAAAATGCCTCTACCTTCTCTGAGTCACTGTATTTTTGGCTTATTTCTTACACTAGCCCAACCTGCATCCGAGCATGTAACTGTTGTTGGTTTAATTTAACTAATCACCTAGAAAAGCAAACTATGTTTGAATAATAAGGAAAAGATAAAACTAATGCAATCTTTAACCTGAAATCTGCGTATTCCTTACTAACTCAATCTCACAACTTAATTTCATTTACTACAATTTATTTGAAAGCATTTTATAAAATCAAATTCTAGTACTAGAAAAGCTATTTTCAGTTTTGATTGTTATACTATTTTAAATTTTCAGATAGTACACTTAAATTTCCAAAATTTACATCCTTTGGCTAATCATAGTGAATTAAAAATAAAGCAAAGACTTTTTAAAAATGATATGAAGTATGTGAATGTTCACTAATTTAAAAAAATCAATGGGATGGGCATGCTATGATTTATTTTTAATAGGCTTTAATTGTCTTGGCAAAACTGAGGTGAAAACATGTTATTAACTCTTTCTTTTTTATCAATGCATTTTCAAGTAATCAAGTAATGAATCAACTGTAAAGAAATTTTAAGCTATGAGTGCCTTGACCTGAAATTCTAGGCAGAAATAAATGCTTGATTGGCTGTCAGAGAAATGGCAAGAATTTATTAGCTGAGGATGAAATGAGGCCCTGTACCCTTTGGTGATGGAAATGATAGCATCTGTACACATCCCTTGAGATTCTTTTCGATTGTGACCTTGACAATCTGCTAATCTTACAAGTCCTATCCAGCCCAACAGTCAGCAGTCTCTGTGTCCTTGACCTCTTTGTGGTTTGGGATGGGGCCAGAGGGTTGGGGGAGATCTGGACGGAGTCTATATGGGCAGTTTAGTCTTAGGAAATCTAACAAAACAGTCTCATTTCTGGGGAACATTTATAAGTAGTGATATATACACAACTGTAGAATTTTTTATTTTTAATTGACTTATAAAATAATTTTATGAATTCATGGTGTTCAGTGTAATGTTTTGATACATGTACACAGTGTGTAAAGATCAAATCAGGGTATATTGACATTTTAAGGACTTACCCATAACCTAGCTAATTCTAAGCAAGCTTTAGGGAAATATTTGTAAAGCTTCCCATTGTTTTTTGTTTGTTTGTATGATCCTGAAATATACAATTAACCTACTGGTTATAATATATGAGAAAGAAAAAATAAAAATATTTATAATTTTACTATTGTTATACCTTAATAGTTCCTTATAAAACCACACAACTCTATATATTTACATGTTAAAATAATCTTCAGTGATCTATGTTTTACCTTTCCCCAGGCAATTTCAGCATCCAAATTACTAGGCATTCCTTCAACTGCTGATCTCTTTGTCAATTCCATATCTGTAGCCGCCAGCCATTCTGTCAAGGCATTCATTTCCTTTCGCATCTTACGGGACAATTTCAAGCATTTCTCCAACTGTTGCTTTCTTTCTGTTACCTGAAATGAACGATAACAAAATATAATTTGATTCACTTTTCAATTCAGGTTTACTTACAGGCACTTAATTGGATCTTTTGTATTTGTATGATTTAAAAATAACCATTTTCCTACATTTTAAAATCTTTTTTTAGACAAAATAATATGTCCTGAATATCAATAGTAAATAAAACAAAATGGACAAGTGGGACTGACTCCATCAAAATAAGAAGATTCTGCAAAATAAAGGAAACAAGACTGAAAAGGTGACCTACACAATCGAAGAAACTATCAGATAAGGGGTTAAATTCTAAAATATGTAACGAAGCCCTATAACTCAATAGAAAATATAATAACCTGATTTTAAAAGCAAACTAGAGGTTTTAATATGTTTCTTCTATTAATAAGTGCCATTGGCCAGCGAAATACAGTCTTCCATATAAAAATACTAGATGTCATTAATCATCAGGTAAATAAAAATTTAAAATACCACAATGAGAAAATGGAGATGTCACTTCAAGCTTGTTATGATAGAAATTTACACACACACACACACACACACACACACAGTACTGATGAAGATGGAGAAACCAACAGAACCCTTCTCTCTACAGTGTTGGTGAGAATGCAAAATGGTGCAGCCAAAATGAAAATCAGTAGAGAATTTTCTCAAAAAATTAAAAATAAAACTATCATATCATTCAGAAATTCCACTTCTGGTTACTTGACCAAAAAATTTAAAATCACAGGGCCTGCATTATGGGCATAAATGGGTTAAGCTGCTGCCTGTGATGCCAGCATCCCCTATGGGTGCTGGTTCAAGTCCTGGCTGCTAGACTTATGATCCAGTTCCCTGCTAATGCACCTGAGAAAGCAGCAGAGGATGGCCAAGTGCTTGGGCCCCTGCACACTTGGATGAAACTCCTGGGCATTGCAGCCATTTGGTGAGTGAATTAGTGGATGGAAGATCTCTCTCTCCCTGTCTCTCCTTTTCTCTCTGTGATTCTTTCAAATAAAATAAATAAATCCCTTTTTAAAAAGAGAATTAAAATTACAATTCCAAAGATATATAGCACTCCCCTGTTCTTTGTGGTGTAAGTCACAATATCCAAGATATAAAAAAAACCTATCAAAATATTCATTTACAGATGAATGAAAGGAGATAATGTGATTTTGTTATGGGCTAGGTTTAGGGCCAAAATTAATTTCCCAGGTTCTTGCCTTTATTTAGAGAAGAATTCTAAATGTCGCCCTAAATGTCATGTGGTGTGATAAATTTTATTTACAAAGTGAGGAAAATATACAGGCCCACTCGGGCTTTATTAAGGGAGAATGGGGCCAAAGAAAGGGAATTATCATACCCTGCTTTGCTAGTCCTGAGTCCACATGGAAGAGAGTGTGATTCCATTCTTTCTATGTTTTTTGAGCTTGTGAAAACACAAGTGTTTATGTGGTACCATCCCCACGTTCAAGGTAAGAGGAGGTACTTCCTGGGGACGGGTCCCCTGATTGACAGGCAGATGAACATGACAACACAAAGTGAAAGAGGTGTGGCTTCCAGCTCACGGACTTAAAATTATCTAATCTTCACATCAGATTCTACATACCAAGAATTATATTCAGTCTTGAAAAATGACAGTGGGAATTAACCTTGGAACATTATGCTAAATGAAATAAGCCAGTCATGGAGGACAAACACTACATGACACCACTCATATGAGTCATCTAAAAACTATCCAAAACATACAACCAAAGTGTAGAATAATGGTCACTAATGGTTGTAGAGACAAGGAATTGGAGAGCTGATAATTGGCATAAACTTCCAGCAATTCAATATGAATGTATTCTATAGAAATGTATAGCACTGCACCTATAGTTATCACTATTTTATCAATTCATAAAACTTAGTTGAGGACAGATCTCATTTTAAGTGTTCTTACTAAAACAAAGTATATTTTTACAAAAATTCAAATAAAGACAGTCTAGAGTAGGCAAGATCCTTTGTCCAAAAGATAGCATCATGTATCAACTGTCACGGTAGAAAGGAATCCTCTAAATAAAACGTAATTGATAGCCAAGGTTTGTAATGAATATAATGACATAAGTTAACCTAAAAGAAAATCTGTTTTTTTATAGAAAATTGAGTCATTTTTCAGGGAGTTGGGCAAGAAGTACTTATAATCTCTTACATAAATACAAGGCTTGGGGGCTGGTGTTGTGGTATAGCAGGTAAAGCTGCCATATCTGACAATGCATCCCCTATGGGTGCTGATTCATGTCCAGGCTGCTCCATTTTTAATCCAGCTCCCTGCCAGTGGCCTGGACAAAGCAGTGGAACATGGCCCAAATGTTTGGGCCCCTGCGCCAATGTGGGAGACCTGGATGGAACTCCTGGCATAGGCCTGGCCAAGCCCTACCCTGGCCATTGCAGCCATCTGGGGAGTGAATCAGTGGATGGAAAGTCTGTCTGTTTTTCTCCCTCTCTTTCTGTAGCTATGACTTTCAAAATAAATAAGTCTTTAAAAAATGAGGGTTGATCTTGCTAGTAGGGGATAAAATTGGAGGAAAAAAATACTGTTTCTTTCAAGAAGCAAAAGTATTGAGATAACATTTATAATGATCAATTTATCCTCTTCTTTAAGTTCCTTACTTTCACATAAAAATTATGTAAAGAATAGGTCATTTCTACTTAAACATAATTTTATCATGTAATAGGAGCAATAAATGAATGTAATTAAAAAATTTTGTTTTATTAATGGAGAAAATTATTGCTTGATTAGTATTCCTGTTCTCAGTGTTTAAAAGCAAAACTCTCATAAGCAAATTATTCTACATTCTCACCCAGGAAATTAACACATTTATCCACATCCTTTCCAAACATGCTTGTATTCTTTTAAGCTTATGGGTTGATAGGTTTAATACAAAGTCAAAGACCTCTTTCAAATAGCAGTCAAACCACCAGCAAAGCCTGTCCAATTCCAGATCCTCAAAGGGAAGTTCCTGTGCCTCATACTCCTTAGATTATTCTATATTCCTCATGGTTACTCGAACAAACAAAGGGTTTAACTAAGCAGGTTTTATATATTTAATAAGAAAGGAATGAAAACGTGCAAACCAACAATTATGTGAGAATATATAACTTGTAGAATTCAGACACAGAATCTGGACTCTTAAAATTCATTTCCACGTGCAGAATCATGAAGCAAGACCCCTACCTTACACCTTACACAAAAATCCACTCAACATGGATTAAAGACCTAAATCTATGACCTGACACCATCAAGTTACTAGAGAACATTGGAGAAACCCTTCAAGATATTGGCACAGGCAAAGAATTTCTGGAAAAGACCCGGGAGGCACAGGCAGTCAAAGCCAAAATCAACTATTGGGATTGCATCAAATTGAGAAGTTTTTGTACTGCAAAATAAACAGTCAGGAGAGTGAAGAGACAACCGACAGAATGGGAAAAAATATTTGCAAACTATGCAACAGATAAAGGGTTAATAACCAGAATCTACAAAGAGATCAAGAAACTCCACAACAACAAAACCAACAACCCACTTAAGAGATGGGCCAAGGACCTCAATAGACATTTTTCAAAAGAGGAAATCCAAATGGCCAACAGGCACATGAAAAAATGTTCAAGGTCATTAGAAATCAGGGAAATGCAAATCAAAACCACAATGAGGTTTCACCTCACCCCGGTGAGGGTGAGAATGGCTCACATGCAGAAACCTACCAACAACAGATGCTGGCCAGGATGTGGGGAAAAAGGGACACTAACCCACTGTTGGTGGGAATGCAAACTGGTCAAGCCACTATGGAAGTCAGTCTGGAGATTCCTCAGAAACCTGAAGATAACCCTACCGTTCGACCCATCCATCCCACTCCTTGGAATTTACCCAAAGGAATCTAAATTGGCAAACAAAAAAGAGGTCTGCACCCTAATGTTTATTGCAGCTCAATTCACAATAGCTAAGACCTGGAACCAACCTAAATGCCCATCAACGGTAGACTGGATAAAGAAATTATGGGATATGTACTCTTTAGAATACTATACCACAGTAAGAAACAACAAAATCCAGTCATTTGCAACAAAATGGAGGAATCTGGAACACATCATGCTGAGTGAAATAAGCCAGTCCCAAAGGGACAAATACCATATGTTCTCCCTGATCGGTGACGACTGACTGAACACCAAGAGGGAAACCTGTTGGAGTGAGGTGGACACTATGGGAAACGGTGGCTTGATCAGCATAGCCCTGACTGTTAATGAACAACTTAATACATTATCCCTCTTAGTAGTTTTTTTATCTGTTCTACTTAATATGACTGGTTTAGTTCTGTAATTGATGCACAGTTATTCTTAAGTGTTGAAAATTAACTGAAATGTGATCCCTGTTGAACATGGGAATGGGAATGGGAGAGGGAAGAGATGTATAATTTGGGACATGTTCAGGCTGACTTGCCCCAAGTGGTGGAGTTGGAAGCTTACCAGGGGATTCCAATTCAATCCCATCGAAGTGGCATGTACCAATGCCATCTCACTGTTCCAGGTGATCAATTTCAGTTCACAGTTGGTCATGGTGGAGGGACTGGGAGTCAAAGGGAGCACATAGACAAGTCTAGTACCTGCTAACACTAACCGATGGAGTAAATAAAGGGGAGAGTGATCCAACATGGGAAGTGAGATACTCAGCAGACTCATAGAATGGCAGATGTCCTAAATAGCACTCTGGCCTCAGAATCAGCCCTAAAGGCATTCGGATCTGGCTGAAAAGCCCATGAGAGTATTTCAGGCATGGAAAGCCAAGACACTCTGGCAAAAGATCTCTGTGAGTGAGATCCCAGTGGAAAGAACAGGTCATCAAAGAAGGAGGTACCTTTCTCTGAAGGGAGGAGAGAACCTCCACTTTGACTATGACCTTGTCTAAACAAGATAAGAGTCGGAGAACTCAGAGGGCTTCCATAGCCTTGGAAACTCATGACTGGTGCATAGGGAGATTACTGATGCCATAGACAGGAGTGTCAATTGGTAAAGTCAACAACAGGAGTCACTGTGCACTTACTCCTCATGTAGGATCTCTATCCTTAATGTGCTGTACATTGAGATTTAATGCTATAATGAGTACTCAAACAATATATTTCACTTTGTGTTTCTATGGGGGTGCAAACTGTTGAAATCCTTACTTAATGCATACTAAACTGATCCTCTGTAAAAAAAAAAAAAAAAAAGAAATTATCAATTTCCAACTTGACTCTCACTGGGATTAAACATGACAATAGGTCTGCTCTGATTTCATCATCATTTAAAAAAAATCATCTATTATTTTTCACTTTATGTTTCTGGGTGGGAGCAAACTGTTGAAATCCTTACTTAATGTATACTAAGCTGATCTTCTGTATATTAAGATAATCGAAAATGAATCTTGATGTGAATGGAAGGGGAGAGGGAGTGGGAAAGGGGAGGGTTGTGGGTGGGAGGGATGGTATGGGGGGGAAGCCATTGTAATCCATAAGTCGTACTTTGGAAATTTATATTCATTAAATACAAGTTAAAAAAAAAAGAAAAAAAATTCATTTCTTCTTTTTTTTTCTTGTGTCATAATTTCATGAAAAAATAAACTTGTTCTGTTATGGAGGTGGAGAATCTGAGCATTAAATGTAAATATGTTGTAAATACATGACTCTGCAGAGGCAACACGACAGCATGGTAAGCATGATAGGTTCTGTGCCAGCCAGTGGACGCTAAACTTGCCTCTGAACTTGGGCAGGATATCTGATTTTCCTCATTTTATGAATCTAAAAAATCAGATCACCCTACAAAGGACCTAGGACTACTGTGAGGGTTAAATCAGATAATGGTTTGAGAGTGCTTGATACTTGATGACACCTCAATCTCTTCCTTAATATTGTTTTCCCTTACGGAAAGTTCAATGGAAACCATCTCTAAAGGTATATAGCAAAAATTTTATTTATATTTATTTTAAGGCTTTACAGATAAAGAAATCCAGAAAAAAAAAACAGATTTTTTGCTAAGAGATCCTAAAATCAGGGCTGAAAGTGATCTCAAGTATAAGGAAATTGGTTAAAAGAATAGAGAAAAAACACAAGTGCATATTTGCACATTATATCCTGACATAACAGGTAACAATCAAAATAAGAATCTAGCCACAGGCAGAAAAATTACCAAAAGAGAACATATGTGTAAAGAATTAAAAATGTTACAATAAAAATAAAAACCCCAGAACATTCTTATGCATTCTAAATATCCGACAAAACTAATCAGTTCTTTTAAGACAGATATGTGTACATTTAGAAAATATTTAGTTGCTGAGGGTGCAAATTCATTTTTTACAGATAGTTTTCTTACTTCTATTTCTCCCATAAGGAAAGTAAAGCATCTGCCCTTTCAAATGCAAGGATTTTATTGGTGTATAGGAGAAGAAAAATACACCTTTATGGTGTGTTTCCCTACGCAGTTATTTTTTCAATGCACTAGTAGTTGAAAAGGAATCTAGATTCAATATTTCAAAGAAACCCTGTCTTCCCAGAGCTAATGTATTATTGATTTTTATTGATTTTATTTTGTTTATATCCAGCTAAACAGATTTTTAAAAAACAGGAGACACTGCCATCTTAAGGAAAATTGAGTTTTACATTTTATTTATTTATTTTTTTGTTGAGAAGAAAAGATACATTTAAAAGAGTGCCACCTACAGTTTCACAGGTCACTCTTTCATGAACTCTTAAAAGTAGTATATTTTGGGGGATGAAGCTAATATTGCTAGTGTTGTATATTTCCATAAAAATCAAAGCATATGGGATCAAAAATTTTAGGTATTAATGCATCAAGGGTAAAAGTTTTAATATTTCTCAATGAAGTTATTTAGATTTATAAATGAACTATTTTTATTCATTGAATAATTATTGTTTATTTAAAAATAATAAAATTATGTAAGAATAGTGTTATTGCGTTAATTGGGTCCTTTCAAAATTTATATGTTTAAACTTTAGCCCCCTATGTTACTGTAGCTTGTATCACTGTATGTAGTTATTAGGAAGTTATTCAGGTTAAATAAGCTCATAATGCTGGGGCTCTAATCAGATAGGACTATAGTTTTGTATCAGGGGTGGGGAACATCCAACTAGCAAAATCACTTTGAGTCTGGCCCTGCCAAGGCAACTGCAGGAGGACTCAAAATTAAATAAATCTCTAGCAGGGTAATTTTCAAGTTGATAATTTTGCATGGTCTATGAATAGTGTTACAAATGTTCAAAATGACCCTTGGCAGAAAAAACGTTACCCACTCCTGCTTTATATGAAGTTATAGACAAATCTCTTCCTCTTCCTCCCTCTTTTCCTTCCCACTCTATAGGTGAGAAAATTAAACAAAATTTAAATCAGAAAAACAATACAAAAGATCATTGAAATGAAGAGCTGGCTTTTGAAAAAATAAACAAAACTGATATACCATTGGCCCAACTAATTAAAAATCACAAGGAGAAGACCCAAATCAATAAAATCAGAGATGAAAAAGGAAACTTAACAGACACCACAGAAATAAAAGCAATCATCAGGAATTACTACAAAGAGCTGTATGTCAACAAATCAGGGAACCTAGAAGAAACGGATAGATTCCTAGACACGTACCATCTACCTAAATTGAGCCATGAAGACACAGAGAAGTTAAACAGACCCATTACCAAGACAGAAACTAAATCAGTAATAAAGATCCTCCCAGCAAAGAAAATCTCAGGACCAGATGGCTTCACTGCTGAATTCTACAGCCATTTAAAGACGAACTAACTCCAATTCTTCTCAAGCTACTCAAAACAATTGAAAGGCAGGGAATCCTCCCAAAATCCTTCTATGAGGCCCGCTTCACCTTAATTCCTAAACCAGAAAAAGATACAACAGACAAAGAGAACTATAGGGCATTATCCCTAATGAACATAGATGCAAAAATCCTCAAAATACTAGGTAGCCATCTATAAGTCAGTAAGAGAGCTCTCGTAAGTAAACAAATGAGCCAGCACCTTCTCAAACTTGGATTTCCAGCTCCAGAACTTCGATAAACAAATTTTTATTATTTAAGCCATTCTGTCCATTTTATTTTCTTATAGCAGCCAAAGCTTACAAACAGGTAACATGTACTGAATTAGGGCAAATTCAATGATGTAAATTCTGAAGATGAGTAAAATAGAAGGCTTCTTTTATATTTTATATACATGTATACACACACATACCTGTGTGTGTGTATGTGTGTGTGTGTGTGTAATAAGATGACCTCTATTGCCTTTGGTTTCCCCACCAAAAATCATTACTGAATCTGATTTGAAGGTTAAATTGATGGTAATTATTTTCTCAGACAAGGAATACATGACTTAAGACATTTCTATTTCATGGTATTTATACATGATTCCAAAATCTTAATTATTGTTTCTAAATTAATATTTACTTCAAAAATAAAGTTCTGCCTATGTTTTTCCTGTATTCAGTCATACTATGAAATGAAGATTTCTTAGTACTTCTTTAATTTTGCTTTAATGATATTTATTACTAAGTGCCAAATGGTTAAAGCAAAGCTAAGCTCTAAAATATGTGTTTTCAGGGATAAATAAAGTTCATATTATTTTGAGAGTCATCTAATTCTTAATAATTATCGAGGGTACTAATTGTCTTCTAATGTCATTTTTTGGTATTACATTCTAAATAATTTATTCTATGTTATTTTATGTTAAATTTACTTTTGCAGGGGCAAAAATTTTGTGAAATTAATTTTTTTGGCAAAGAAAAGGCAAGGCAATAATTCATGTTTGAAAAGATAAACTGATAAAGCCCTTTTTAAATATTTTCTTAAATAAAAGATAACCATCAACATATTATCTTGCTGTAAGACACACAACTCAAGTTATAAACTATGAAGTGTAAACAGAGAACACATCTCTGGAATCGCATAAATCATAGCACTGAGATTATTTTCAGATATTAATTAATCTGTAATTGATCAGAGCCCAGAGATTATTCAATCTTCTATAACTGATGTTAAATATGGAAGAATTAGCATTTGTGAACATCAATAAATACTGGAACAAAACATCAGTTGCAGATTTAACTTTTCTTTCTGTGGTTATCTTTAATACAATGAACAGGTTTTGTTTTATATATATATATATATATATACACAGTGTATGTATATATGTGTGTGTGTGTGTGTATACATGTCTATTATTCCAATCTTGGTGGACTATGCAAACAGTTAAAATGTACTTTAAGATTATCATCATGCTTTGCTACTAATTCGATATAATCCCCAAATGGCCACAATTACCAGAGCTATGCCCATTCGAAGCCAGGAGCCAGGAGTTTCTTCAGGTCTCCCATGTGGGTATAGGGGGCCAAACACTTGGACCATCTTCTACTGCTTTCCCAGGTCATAGCCGAGAGCTAGATTGGAAGTGGACCAGCCAGGACGACAACCGGAGCCCATATGGGATGCCGGCACTGCAGGCAGCAGCTTTACCCACTATGTCACAGTACCAGCCCTATATTTTTCATTAACTGGGAGAATCCTTTGTCACAGCATGACAACAAACTCCTTTTCAAAACACACTGCATAAAAATTAGAGGGTTTTTAAAATATGAAAATAAATACTACCAATGTTACTTCCAGATTTCCATTAAGGTGTAAGATTTACTTTCAGTGATACATAAATTGCAATTCAGGGCTTTAAGATATAATCTTTTTTTTTTTTTTTTTTTTTTTGACAGGCAGAGTGGACAGTGAGAGAGAGAGACAGAGAGAAAGGTCTTCCTTTTGCCGTTGGTTCACCCTCCAATGGCCGCCGCAGCTGGCGCACCGCGCTGATCTGATGACAGGAGCCAGGTACTTCTCCTGGTCTCCCATGCGGGTGCAGGGCCCAAGCACTTGGGCCATCCTCCACTGCACTCCCTGGCCACAGCAGAGAGCTGGCCTGGAAGAGGGGCAACCGGGACAGAAACCGGCGCCCTGACCAGGACTAGAACCCGGTGTGCCGGCGCCGCAAGGCAGAGGATTAGCCTAGTGAGCCGCAGCGCCGGCCGATATAATCTTAAATTTACTGTTGCGATAAAATATTACAAATTAACCTCTACATGGTTGCTTCCCAAATATGTAGTGTAAATTGACAATTTTCTCAATGTTGCTCTTTTACTCAATAAAGTTGGGAACTAAAAGGCTGCTGCTCGATACTATTATAGGAGTGAAGAGGCAACTTAGTATCATAATTTAAAACCATCAGAACTCTAAATATAGAGTGTATTTGAGTTCAAGAAAGTGAAGTAACAATCCTAGATATTCCACACTTTCACTTTAAGGAAATAGAGAGATGTAAGACTCTGTAACCGGTAAGTTGGAATTATTTCATGGGACTTTAATTAGAGCAACAACACAAAAATCACAGAGCCATAGGACTCAATTGGCCACCCATGCTGTTATTAACCAAGTGTGGCACATGATACAAGGCTTGCTAAACCAGGCAAGGTTTTCTATGGATGTGCCAACTCCATCAGACTTAATGTGGTCTATGTAGACTCTATCAGCTCCAGCAGACCTACACAGAAATAGGTATAGTAATTTTTAATATTTCCCAGTCTTCAAATCATCACAAGTATATTTATATAATGAAAAGATGTCTAGTTTAAAGCAAAAATACCCTTTTAAACTATCAAGTGGACCAACAAAAACTTCCCTGAGCTTTACATATTTTACATTCTATACATTGATTAGTGCTTTAGAGTTACCATGTATATTGGTATCTATCTATCTTCAAGAATAAGATTTCTGAGACTCCAATTCTAGTTATTTACTGTCTCTGGCTTCACAATTTTTAAGGGAAGTATAAAGTAGTGCTTATGATCTCATTAAGCACATACCTTTGCTCCCAGCTCATTGTAATGCAATTTCAAAGCTGTTACTCTTTCATCCAGCTCTTTGGGGTTTTCGGTCTGTTTTTTCTGTACAATCTGACGTCCAGTTTTTATCACCATTTCCACTTCAGACTTCACTTCACTCAGACTTTTGTACAAGTTCTAAAATACAAAACAAAGCATGAAAATTAGCAAGTGTTAAATTAGTTCATAGTATTACTAAAATATGTATCAGCTTAATTGCTATATATTTACAGTCTTAATGGAGTAGTATGTTGCAGCTGTGGCCAATTTCTAGCTTGTACATTTTCTCTTAAGGTTTCTATTTCCAATTATGTACAAAATATAGATGTGCATAATTTGCTGTTATTCTTAATAGAGGACATCATGTATGTATTAAATTCTTCTCTCCAAAATCATAAAATCATCTAAAATTACATGGTTTCCATTTTAAATGTTAGACTTATATAAGTCTAGCTATGATTTTTGACCAATTAACTCTGTCATTCATACCAGATATTTATTGAATGCCTATCATATACCAGAGAGTATCTAAGTTAACGAGTAACTAGTGGTGGCCAAGATAGATATGAACAATGTTGTTCTCATGGAGCTTAGATTTTATTAGGGTAAAACATGTAAATTTTCAGATCACAATTACAATGTACATTATTTCATATACCAAAAAGAAGATAATTCAAATATTTTAACTATAGAAGTATATTTTCTTAATCGTGTTGATCAAAAATACAAAGATATATAAAGTATGATGTAAACTTACATGTATATAACAACTAAAAACAATAAGTATCATGATTCACAAAAGTAGGTTAGTGGGGCCAGCATTGTGGTGTACCAGGTTAAGCCACAACATGCAGTGCTGGCATCCCATATGGGCACAAGTTCAAGTCCTGGCTGCTCCATTTGAGTTCCAGTTCCTTGTTAATGTGCCTGGAAAAGCAGTGGAAGATGGACCAAGTGCTTAGGTCCCTGCATCCTCATGGGAGTTCCAGAAGAAGCTCCTGGCTCCCAGTTATAGCCTGGTCCAGCCCTGACCATTGTGGCCATTTGAAGAGTGAACCAGCGGATGGAAATAGAACTCTGTCTTTGTACCCCTCCTCCCCATGCCATAATTCTACCTTTCAAATAAATAAAAAGGTAGGTTGCAATAACTAAGTAGCATGAGACAACATTATAATTTTGGGAGGGAGCTATGTTCACCACTATGCCACTGCCTCTTGGTGTCATGACTTAACTTTACAGTTATTTTCCTGGGATGGCATGGTACTATGTACATCTGCATATATGTATGTAAGTACTTGCATATGTATACATGTATGAATAATAGTTTGGATTATTGTTGCTTTCATTTGTTCAGTGGCAAATCTGAATAATTGCTATTTAATACCACTCAAATTTGCTAGTTGGTAAATACTTCTTGCAATTTGAAGTAAAATTGGGTTTGTTTTCTCTTTTCAGTTTAACATCAGTCTCTAATACAAAATATTTTGTAAAAGACTGAATGATTAATCAATGCTACATGCATAATCTATTGCCATCTTAATCCCCTCTTTGATAACTGATGTTTATATTCATTTAATTGTGTGTTCTGAGCTTTCCAGTTTTTTTGTTTGTTTGTTTATTTGACAGGTAGAGTTATAGACAGTGAGAGAAGAGACAGAGAGAAAGGTCTTCCTTCCGTTGGTTCACTCCCCAAATGGCTGCTATGGACGGTGCTACGTTGATCCTAAGCCAGGAGCCAGGTGCTTCTTCCTGGTCTCCCATGTGGGTGCAGGAGCCTGAGCACCTGGCCCATCTTCCACTGCACTCCTGGGCCACAGCAGAGAGCTGGACTGGAAGAGGAGCAACTGGGACTAGAACTGGCGCCCATATGGGATGCCAGCACTGCAAGCGGAGGATTAACCAAGTGAGCCACGGTGCCAGCCCCTCCAGCTTATTTCTTTCTAACTGCATTTTGCTTTGTTCTTTTTTCCAAAAATTTATTTATTTGAAAGGCAGAGTTATAGAGAGGCAGAGGCAAAGAGAGAGAGAGAGAGAGAGAGAGAGAGAGAGAGAGGTCTTCCATCCGCTGGTTCACCCCCCCATAGCAGCAACAGCCAGAGCTGTGCACATCTGAAGCCAGGAGCCTCTTCCAAGTCTCCCACGTGGGTACAAGGGCCCAAGGACTTGGGCCATCCTTTACTGCTTTCCCAGGCCACAGCAGAAAGCTGGACTGGAAGTGGAGCAACTGGGACTCAGACTGGCACCCATATTGGATGCTGGTAATGCAGGCAGTGGCTTTACCTGCTAAGCCACAGTGCCAGCCCCTTATTTTGTTCTTAGAACATTAAAAATATTTGAGTATTTCAAAACACTGAATTCATTAATTGTTATGTTGGGAACTAACTATGAGTTTTGGAATCAGAGATACTGAAAAATGATTTACTGCTTAAACTTTATGAAAATCCCAGTGATTTACTTTATGATAAAAGCTCATACAGGGGTCAGCATTATGGCGTAGCAGGTAAAGCCAATGCCTGCAATCCTAGCATCCCATATGGGCACCAGTTCACATCCCAGCTGCTCCATTTCCAATCCAGATCTCTGCTATGGCCTGGGAAAGCAGTAGAAAATGACTCAAGTCCTTAGGCCCCTGCACCCATGTGGGAGACCCAGAGGAAGCTCCTGGCTTTGCATCAGTGCAGCTCTGGCCGTTGCGGTCATCTGGGGAGTGAACCAGAGGATGGAAGACATATCTCTCTTTCTGACTCTCCTTCTCTCTCTGTGTAACTCTGCCTTTCAAGCAAATAAATAAATCCTAAAAAAAGCTCATACAAGGTACTATAAGCAATTAACATCACTTCATTCAACAGGAAAATATTTGTAACCAAGAAAGGTAAATATTCTTTATGTTCATGTTAATAAGACATTTTAATAGGCAAAACTCATTTGTGAAAGCCATAATTATAAAATATATGTGTTTGTAAATATATTGATCTTAAGTAATGAAACATATAAAAGTTCTAATGAAATCATATCCACATGGAAGGACTATTTGAATTGGTCCTGACATTCAAACTAGAACCCAAACCAAAGTGGTGCAGGACAAAGGTAGAGCAGGGAGCAGGTGGTATCATTTCTGGCTCATTTTGCTAGTAGCTAAGTTTTATGAGGGAAAATTAGAGACTTGGTCTTAGAAGAGAATATACAGCTCCCTCGATTCAAATATTGGTCATAATGATAGTGTACCTGGATCACTTCTCCTTTCAATTCCTACTGTACAATTTCAGTTATGTTCCCCCTGTATTGCTACCTTTACTCATCTAATATCAGCTAATTACAGTTTATCATTATAGTCAAAATTCCTTTTTTTTTGGAATAGGAATATTTAAAGTAATGGTGCCACAAAGTATAGCCTGAATTATAAAGACATTTTATTAAATATTTCATAATTTCTTGCAAACAAATACACACATTTCTTTCAAAATATGTGTTATAATCAAAGCTATTTCACATTCACAATGATATGACAGATTTATATTAAAAATGGGTCAGTTTTTCATTTATAGTCTGGAAAAACGTAGAAATAACATTTAAAACACCAAACACTAATCTTTCCCTTCACTTCATACCATTAAGTGCTTTCATTGTAAGTGAATTTTTACTCTAATGGTCATTAGACATAATAATACTTATATTACTCTGGTAGACACTCAATTTCTTAGCTCTATGTTATCTTACATGGTGCATTTCCAAAGTCTAACGAAGAGTTATGGTACCGACAACTTGTATGTTTTCATGCCTTTTTATTTTGTCTATGTGCTGTATTGTTATTTCCATGTGTATCAAGCTCTGGTGTTTAATGGAAAGATACTAGAAACTGGAGTAAGAGCACCTATATTGAAAACTCGTTTTGCCCTCCATCTACTGTTCGTCTTGCAGGAAATCTGCAGTCTTGAGAAACAGAAATGTCAGTCAATCATGTATCTTACACGGTGCTCATTATTTCTGGAATGCTTAATATTATTGCAATTATCACTATTATTAAAGTTTCCAGATTCATGTATTTCTCTTCTGCATTTCAATTTAAATATATATTCATTTCCGTGAGAATCCTTTGATTTCTGCACAGTCCTTATCAGAATTATTAAGAATGATATAGAATAGGTAAAAAATGACTACAATTTCAGTAAAAGTTCTTGCCTTTCAATACAGTTGTTCCATTTTTCTTAAGTTTAAAATGACATAGTATAATTATTAAAGTTATCTGAAAACAATTTCTATTACAAAAGAGAATTATCACTTAATAAGGAAAAAGCAAGGTGCAGTTATATATTTGCCACCAGAAATACATACCACACAGTGATTTAACTGTGACTGAACTACTTCCTGTTCAACACTCTTTGTTTCCAATGCAGGCAAGTGCATCTTCACTTCATCCAAAATCATCTTACTTTCCTCTAGACGCTGCTCAAAATTGGCTGGTTTCTGGAATAATCGAAACTTCATGGAAACATCTTGCAATTTTTTCTGTAAGGACAATAGAAGGAGTCCCTGGTTTAATTTTGTCTTTCAAACAATAACAACTCGTACTTTTGTTAACAGTTTTTCTTTATTTCTGAAGACATATATAAATAAAATAAAAACACAATCATTCATTCTCCATTTGATTAACATGAGAAAGACATATTTGATAGAATACAGTATTTGTTATTAATGTGATACTAAATAAAAGGTAATTTATTAACCTATTCTATGTTTAAAATTACAAAGCAAAAAAAGCCCATAATATTTAGACATCACATTGTAGTTTTTAATAAAGTCTTCAATTCCAGTTTAGATAATCAAATTGTCTAATATAGGTTACAATATATTTGAATGCCCAGCCAAAGCAGGTTCCCTAGTTTATACAATGAAATATACCTGTGCAACATCAATTTGGGACAAGACTCTTTGGGCAGCCTCCTTCCCTTGGTTATGTTTCTTCATTTCTTCTAAACTAATCTCATGACTGGTCAAATCTGACTGGATTTTCTGTTGAGAGAATAGCACTGTTAGCACATACTGAAAATTATTACAACTAACAATTCACTTTCCTGAGAACATGGAATTCAGAACCATTATTACGAGGTATCCTGTGCTTCAGCATTACAAAAAATATTTTATGGATCATAAATTATGAGAATTACATGACTTAGTTCTCTCCTATTGTGACTTTTATCAGAAAGATTATCCTTTTGATTCGATGTTATTGAACAGATATTTGAGATGTTTTCAATAGGGAATATCTATTTGTATCTAATATAGTCAATTGAAACCATTTTACCTTTGATGTCACAATCAAATCTGACCAAGTATAAGATCCAGCTAAAGTGACAGAAGTAAAATATAATGCAAAAGTTAGAAGTGGAAAATGTTCATTAATTTTAATCTTTGTTCATTCTGTGCAATGTTTCAGTTAACTTTCAGGGAAAATATAGTTCTAGGAGAGGGAAATTAAATAGCATTGTTTTTTCTCTGAAAGATAGTTAATGGCTTCTTCAAGTAAGTGCCTTGAAGTTTAGATAGCAATAAATAATGTCTACATAGTCAATACACAATAGTTTTATCAAATTCTGTTCAAAAGTATGTCTGTATTTTACTTTTGGGATTCTGAGCTAATTATAGTTATGGGTCAAATATTACAGTGTGATGAGAAAACAAAAAATTATCTTTTTTTGTAAGACTCCTCAAAATCAGCCAACGGTCAAATTACTTTAATTACAATCAGTAATAAGATTGTCACAAATAAGTAAAAGATGAAAATGTGAACTTATTATCAGTGCTCATAAACATTATCATACAAAAGAGTTTGCATAACACTTATTAGTGTAAACTAACTTAACCAGATAGAGTCAATTCAGGCACATATTACTAGAAAATATGGGGCAGGAACTGGCATGGCAGTTAAGGTGCTTAGTTCACCAACAACCCATTTTAGAGTCCTTGGGTTAGAGTCCTAGTTCTGCTTTCAATCCTGCACC
The DNA here is from genome assembly GCF_051225735.1 of Oryctolagus cuniculus. Taxonomy (NCBI): domain Eukaryota; kingdom Metazoa; phylum Chordata; class Mammalia; order Lagomorpha; family Leporidae; genus Oryctolagus; species Oryctolagus cuniculus. The sequence continues at coordinate 18,574,308 of NC_142888.1, forward strand.
CTGGTAATATACACCCTGGGAGGGAGGAGATAATAGCTCAAGTGCCAATCAATGAGCAACTGTAATCACTGAAATCACAGGATAGAACCATCAAGCTTGGCTTTATCAATTCATAAAACTATCAGAAATAACAATAATTTGATGTTACAAATAAATAAAATATAGGCTTGAGTAACTTTCTGAGTCAAAACTTTAATGGGACCCTTGTTTCCATGAGAGTTTTCTACATCCTTGTGACAAATCTCCATGTCTCATTTTTGGTTTTGTTTTAGGTAATTTTTTTACATATAAACAATAGTTCCGACTAATATACTGGATATACAAAGTGGCAGGATTTATTAAAACCTAAGCATTTCTTGTTGAGGGAAAATGAGGTGTGAAGACAGAACACTGAACAGTACAAAGAGACTGGCAGAAATATAAGTGCAAACACAGGTGCTAACAAGATACTAAATAACTTCATGTCTTAAACGAATGCTTTCTAGTATTTTCAAAGTGAATATCAATTTTAAAAAGTTGATCAAGATCATAGATAATATTTATACTGACAGTATTTAATAACTAAGGAAATTCATAGTGAGAAAATGTTACTACTAGTAACGCTTTGGACAGTTTGAATTTTAATATTCATTATAGGTATATTTGTGTGGGGAGTGGGGGGAGAGACACAGAAAGTTAAAGGCAATACACGATTGTGCAGCATGCATTTATTTAAGGGCTTTCAAATGTGAGGGAAGTAGAAATGGAGGACAAAGAGAAAAGCATGAAGAATACAGGTATTTAAGGGATGTGGAGAAGAAAGCACCAAAGAAAGAAAATGAGGAGTCTAAGGGAAGGAGGATGGAAAGGACCAGGAAAGAGAATGCCACATAAATCAAATGCTGTGAGAATTTTCAGAATGAGAGAGAAGTCAACAATATTATTTCTAAGATAGATCAAATAAGATAAGTAGTAAAAATGATACATTAGCTGGTAATAATAGTCAGTGGATGATGAGAGCAGAAATCTTACTTTCAAGGACTGATGCCTGATTAAAGATCAAGAAATGTTCTTATAAAAACAGTCAAAATTATTTTTGAAGAAATTTGTCTTTATACATAAGGAAATTCAGGTCAATCAGACTTGAATGTGATTTAAGGCTATGGGAAAAGAGCCAATGACTAATTTTTTTTTAAATTTAAGAAGATAATTGATTAGAAAAATAGAGTGAAAACATAAGGGAAATAGAATGAAGAATAAAACTCATAGCCAATGGAAAATATCCACAGGAGTTCTTTTTCACATACCGAAGTTAAGAAGCAAAAAGACAACTTTGGGCATAGAGAGGCATTAATTTGAATGCTTCATACTTTAAGCTCTCAGGGAATAACGATGGGATAATGGTTAAATCTCAGACTTCTACCTTGGGCAAAGCAGCCAATTATTCTGAGCCTCAATTTCATCATCTTTAAACTGGGAAAGATAATGACAAACAGCAATGATGTTTTATTATCATTTGTAGATACTATATCTGGAAAATTCTCATAACTTCAGCTGACAACTAGATTGATTTTGGTCAAAAAGAATGAGTGTGATAGTATATGTTGAAACACCTGCTGAGCATACTGTACAAAGGTTTATTTATAATTTTTAGTGATGTTATGTATAATTTTATTTTTTAAGATTTTATGTATTTATTTGAGAGGTAGAATTACAGATAATCAGAGGGGGAGAGAGAAAGAGAGAGGGAGGGAGGTCATCCTTCTGCTGGTTCACTCCCCAAATGGCCGCAACAGCTGGAGCTGTGCTGATCCGAAGCCAGGAGCCAGGTGCTTCTTCTCGGTCTTCCATGAGTGTGCAGGGGCCCACGGACTTGCGCCATTTCTACTGCTTTCCCAGTCCATAGCAGAGAGCTGGATTGGAAGAGGAGTAGCTGGGACTAGAACCGGCACACTTATGGAATGCTGGCACCTCATGTGGAGGATTAACCTACTGTGCAGGGCACCGGCCCCACGTATAATTTCTTATAAGGACAAGACTCTTGGTATTTGCTTAGCGTGACAGAAGAGAACGTCAAGGTTTAAAGGAAATTGGTGAAATGTGAATAGCTACTGTGGTAATTGGTAAATAAAACTGATGAGAGAAAAGTTAAAAAAAAAAAAGATATTCAGAGTGAGTAAAGTACCCAGATTTTACATCTGTAACATTATTTGTTTGTAAGCTTTCATTACCTTCTACGTAACTTCAGTGACCAAGGCATAGTAGAAGAGAAAATGAAATTTATACATGGTTCTTTAGCCTTTTATACAAGAGAAACAAAAGAAGAGCACAGAAAGAAATTATCATTATCTTCACTCCATTTCCTAATAATAAAGCAATTCACTCCATTTCCTAATCAAATGAGCACATGTATTTATCATCATCACATAAAGATGAGGATAGAAATAGTACTATGTCTAAGCATACCAGGGGACTCCAATTCAATCCCATCAAGGTGGCATGTACCAATGCCATCTCACTTGTCCCAGTGATCAATTTCTGTTCACAATTGATCACAATGATAGGACTAAGAACCAAAGGGATCACATAAACAAGAATAGTGTCTGCAAATACTAGCTGATAGAATCAAAAAGGGAGAGAATGATCCAACATGGAAAGTGAGATACACAGCAGACCCCTAGAATGGCAGATGTCGTAAACAGCACTCTGGCCTCAGAATCAGCCCTTAAGGCATGCAGATCTGGCTGAAAAAGCCCATGAGAGTATTTCAGGCATGGAAAGCCAAGACACTCTGGGAAAAAAAAAAAAAAAAACTAAATGAAAGATCTCCACAAGTGAGATCCCAGTGGAAAGAACGGGTCATCAAAGAAGGAGGTACCTTTCTCCGAAGGGAGGAGAGAACTTCCACTTTGACAATGGCCTTGTCTAAAAATTATCATAGGGGGGCTTCCATAGCCTTGGCAGCTCAATGCAAGAGCCTAGGGTGATTACTGATGCCATAAACAAGAGTGTCAAATTGTTAAGTCAACAACAGGAGTCATTGTGCACTTACTCCTCATGTAGGATCTTTGTCCTTAGTGTGCTGTACATTGAGATTTAATGCTATAACTAGTACTCAAACAGTATTTTTCACTTTATATTTCTGTGTGGGAGCAAACTGTTGAAATCTTTACTTAATGTATGCTAAACTGATCTTCTGTATATAAAGAGAATTGAAAATGAATCTTGATGTGAATGGAAGGGGAGAGGGAGTGGGAAAGGGGAGGGTTGCAGGTGGGAGGGACGTTATGGGGGGGGGGGAGAAGCCATTGTAATCCATAAGCTGTACTTTGGAAATTTATATTCATTAAATAAAAGTTTTTTTTTTAAAGAAATAGTACTATGTCTAAGGTAACATAACTTAGAAATAGCAAACTCAGTGCCCTTTAAACAATTATATTATCTCCTAAATTATAATCTAAAAATGTGACTATCCACCACATGGACATTTGTCAGGGCCTGCATTGTGGCACAGTGGGCAAAGCCATTTGTGATGCTGGCATCCAATATAGGTGACTGTTCAGGACCTGGCTGCTCCACTTCAAATGCAACTCCCTGCTAACGTGCCTAGGAAAGCAGCAGAGGATGGCCTAAGTGCTTAGGTCCCTGCACCCACGTGGGAGACCCAGAAGTTGTTCCTGGATCCTGGCTTTCACCTGACCTCTCTCTCTCTCTCTCTCTCTCTGTGCGTGTGTGTGTGCGTGTATGTGTATACATATCTCCCTATCTTTCCTTGTTCTTCAAATTAATAAATCTTTAAAATTTGGACAATTTTCAGAGAAAACAGTTATCATTATAGATATAATTTAATCAATTCAATTCAATAAAGACATTTGTTCATCATCTACCTACTCAATTTTACATAGAACAAAACCACTGTCTCTGTACTTAAGGGGCTGTCATTTTACAGTGATATAGGCAAACTATAAAATGAAAATGTATGAAATATGATACAAAACCTCATGATGCCTTATGATCAAATGGAAGGGGAATATTAGTGTACACTACAAAATCCTGTGATATTTTAACAAATTGGCATGCCTTATATTGGACATGACCGACAAGGGGTTTCAGAAGTGTCGAACACATGAAAATGATATCTCACTCCAAGCAATGGCACTCACACTAGCAATGATCATGTTTGAGGTGTGCAGTACACACTTAGTTTTATAGAAGGAAAGACAATAAACACAGCTACAGAAAGGATATTATATAGAGCAGAAACTAATATAAAAACACTGAAATTTGAGTTTCATAATCTAGCCTTTGATTTCTTATTTGTGATTTGAATTGTTTTCTCCTAAATACTGCCCCTCAAAATTCTAGATGTTTGGTGTTACAAAATAAAGATAATTAAAGTGATAATTAAAATGCAGTTCTTCTGATGATAAATTCCTCAGTTTTTCAATTAGGCATACTGCTATCACAATTCATCAACAGGAACAGCAATAGCTTAAAAATACACAACCACAAACTGAACTTTAATCTGCTCCAGGGGACACAAAAGACCAAATAATTTGTGAGAAGAAGGTGAGGTAATTAGCAATTCAGTTCAAAGCATCCCGTGGAATTTGAAAAGTTCATGTTTAGATCAAGTATTCAGACTGTTGAGAGGATGAGTTTCTGTGTTCTTAGGTAACCATCACTAAAATCATTAAAATTGAAGAAATGATGGTTGAACATTATATAAAAGTGAGAATTCATCATAACTTACAGACATTTCTAGAAAAATTCATGTCTTTAGTTTTGTTCCAATCTGGAGACCAAATTCTTTATGGATTAAGTAGATTATACATAAAATATTGAGTGGCTGTGTATATTATTGAACTCAAATATTTTATGTATTAATCTGCATTGTGTTAACAATAACTTAATTCATTTACATATATAAATATATATTCTACTTGATTCTATATTGGGAAAGTTGTATAACATACATTGCACTTACATTTATCAAGCATCTTTATCAATTAATTATATAATGTTTGTAATCAGATAACAATTTTAGTTCATACTTGGGATATCATTTACTTCCTATTTTACCTAACATTATCAGAGTATTATTCCAGAAGCACATAATTAAAGACTCTTATCACTTTAGAGCAGGCTTACTGTGAAACAGATAAGTGATTTGTTTAAAGGACAGAATATTATGCAAATTTCCAGGCAGAATGGATAATCCTTTAAGTAAAAATCTCTAATAAAAAAGGACAAACACTGTGATCTTTTTGATATTACATTCAGACAATGAAAGAATACAATATTGTAAAGCAAAGCATTTGGGAAGAAATATTTAATTCAAAGAAAAATAACTCATCTTGTGAAATTATCAGTCTGACTTCATATAAAATCAATAAATTCCAACATAAACAAAGTGAAAGCAAGTAGCACATCAGGGCAAATGATCTGGAACACCCATGTAGCCTTTCTTAGGGCTCTATAGCCAATACTTTGGAGAACTGAGTTTTTTTTTTAACATGATGGTGAAATTATAAAAAGCAAATTATGTTATGACATTACAGAAATATAAGACATTTGAATAGCGCAGTAATTATGCTTATAACTAACACTATATATTCAAAATAGGAAGGTACAACAACTGAAATGGAAATAACCGTTTTCCCATTAGAGGAGATAAAGGGCAAAAATCAGAAAAAAAATCAATCAAACATTAATAACATTTCCAATACAGCACTTTACAATTAACTTAGCCGATAACGGGGCTTTTTATCATGCTTTACCTTTCAGACCAAACTCATGTATCAAGTACTGACAGAAAACGGCAAGCAAAATTAAGCTGTAACCATCTGAAGTATTTAATGGAATAAAGAAAACTATATCAAATAGTTATTAGAGCTTTTGCAATACCAAAGAAAGAAAATATTTCTTGAGAAAACCACTGAAAATATTAAAAGACATTACGTTGAGACTAGTGATCATAAGGGGAAAAATATAACCTTTTTAAATTAGAAATGTTTGTTCAAGTTTTATCAGAGGCAGAGAGAGTGAGGGATGGACAGATTTGCTGGTTTACTCTCCAATGGCTACAAAGCCACACTGGGCCAAGCAGGAGCCAGGAGTGCAGAACTCAATGTGGGCCTCTTCTGTAGCTGGCTAGAACCCAAGTATACATTTTCACCTGATCCCTCTGAAGCTTTCAAAGCTTGCATTGTTCCTTGACATATAAGGTTTTCATAATATAAACAGATTTCTCAGAGCACAAGGTTCTGTGGATTATTATTTTTAGGGTTTAACTGTTAAGTACTGATTTTTTTTAAGAAGCTATAGGGGCTGGCGCTGTGGCATAGCGGGTAAAGCCACCGACTCCAGTGCTGGCATCCAATATGGGCACCAGTTCAGGTCCTGGCTACTCCACTTCCCATCCAGCTCTCTGCTATGGCCTGGGAATGCAGTAGTAGAAGATGGCCCAATTCCTTGGACCCCTGCATCCAGGTAGGAAACCAGGAAGAAGCTCCTGACTCCTCCTGCAGCCCTTGCTGTTTGGACAATTGGGGAATGAACCAGTGGATGGAAGATGAACCCTTCCCTCTATCCCCCTCACCCCCCTCCCTCCCGCCCTCTCCTTTTCTGTGTAACTCCTTCAGATAAATAAATAAATCTTTAGAAAAAAAGTAGGCTATAATAATCCAGAAAACAAAAATAATATATGCATTTTCTATGAAAACTTGATCACACAACATTTTTAAAAATATAAAAGTATACATTGGGCAGCGTTGCTATTTCTTATACCTGAAAAATGGTGTCATACTAATTATAATAATTATAATAATGGTAATATAATACTCCATTATACTTATGTATTTTCAAGCAATTATGGTTACTTTCCAATTTAGATAAGTGAAGAAACCAAACTTCAGGGTAAATTTTGGAATGCAATATAGAAAAATGCTGGACAATGTAGTAGTTACTGGTTCAATTTCACTTGAGAGAACACTACTTAGCAAAGTAAAAAGGAATGGGAGGGGAGGTAAGGGGAAAAAAGAAAAGAAACAAAAAGAAAGAAAAGAAAGAAAGTAAGTAAGTAAGTAAGTAGGGGCCAGTATTCTGGCATACCAAGTAAGGATGCTGCCTGCAGCATCCCATATGGGCACCCATTATGTCCTGGCTGCTCCATTTCAGATCCAGCTCCCTGTTAATGGCCTGGGAAAAGCAGAAGCTGGACCAAGTGTTTGGTCCCCTGCCACCCACATGGCACACCCAGAAGAAGCTCCTAGCTCCAGCCCACCTTTAGCTGTTAAAGCAATTTTGGGAGCGAGTCAGCAAGTGGAAAATTCCTTTCTCTTTCTCTCTTTCTCTCTCTTTCTCTCTCTTTCTCTCTCTCTCCCTCTTCCCTCCCTCTCCCTCTCCCACTAACTCTGCCTCTGAAATAAATAAGTAAATTTTTAAAAACTGAAAAACAGCTTTACTGAAATGTGATTTACATATTTCACAATTCATGTTTGAAATGTATAATTCAATGAACTTCAGTAAATATACAGCTGTTGGTCCATGAATGTAATACAATTTTATAACATTTCCAACAATTGCCAACGATCCCTAGGGTCCATCTGCAGTTACATTCTGTTCTTACAGCAAGCCTAATTTATTGAGTCTGTTCAAATATCTCTTAAAAACAAATAACTGACTTATCTACCACAATGAGTTGTTATAATGATCAAATAATGTGGATGCTTTGAAAATATTAGAAATTCACATGGTTATAGTCCTTGAAAAGTATGTGATATGTACAGAGGTTGGGTCAGGTACTATCTATCATTCCCTTTCATGTGAAAAATTACACTTTATAGGCCTTAAAATATTTGGGAAGTGTTTTGCAAACTCCAAACTTTGGCAGTGTCATAAGGAAGTATGGCAAGATGCCATGATGATACAGTAAGTTCCATTGCTTGAGAATAATGGTGAACTTGATTGGCTAGCAATTCCTTAACTTTCTTCTTTCCTCTACACTATCTAATGAGAAGCATTATGGCAACGGCCATTTTGGGCTTGTCCACTTTTGAAAAATGTTCAATACTTATCATTTATCTGTCACATAATTAGGGACTAAACATTTGTAGAATTGAAGTGTACTTGCAAAATATTTATTGATGGGGCCAGCACTGTGGCACAGCGGGTTAAATTAATGGAGTGAAGTGCCAGCATCCCATATGGGCGCCAGTTTTAGTTCCGGCTGCTCCTCTTCCATTCCAGCTCTCTGCTGTGGCCTGGGATAGCAGTAGAAGATGGGCCAAGTCCTTGGGCCCCTGAACCCAAATGGGAGACCCGGAAGAAGCTCCTGGCCCCTGGCTTCAGATCGGCACAGCTCAGGCCGTTGAGGCCACCTGGGGAGTGAACCAGCGGATGGAAGACCTCTCTCTCTGTCTCTAATTCTCTCTTTAACTCTTTCAAATAAATAAAATGAATCTTTAAAAAATATTTATTGAAAATCTGATAGGTTGCCCTATTCTCTCATAGCTGAATTTTAATGGGTAGGCAATAGGGGAGGATGGGAAAGCAAACAAATTTAAAAAAAAAAATTAAAAATTAGAATTTCAGATAGCAAGTTCTGAAGAGAACAGAAAACAGGAGTGCTCCAAGAGTTATCTAGGTGTGTGTTTTAGATTAACCCCTTCTCTGTGAGCCAATTTTAAAATATCCATTTCTGTAAGAGAAAATCAGGAAAATGGGTCAAATCTAAACTGCCTCAGAATATTCAGACTATTACAAGAGTCTTCAATGTGGCTGTAGTGTTACCCTGTTTCTTGTATCTTTATAATTAGAATCTGTAGAGAGATTTTTCACAACAGGACACTATAATTTATTTGTGGGGCCAGTGCCGTGGCTCACTTGGTTAATCCTCCACCTGCGGCACCGGCATCCCATATGGGCACTGGGTTCTAGTCCCGGTTGCTCCTCTTCCAGGCCAGCTCTCTGCTGTGGCCCGGGAGTGCAGTGGAGGATGGCCCAGGTGCTTGGGCCCTGCACCCACATGGGAGACTGGGAGGAGGCACCTGGCTCCTGATTTTGGATCAGCGCAGTGCTGGCCATAGCGGCCATCTGGGGGGTGAACCAATGAAAGGAAGACCTTTCTCTCTGTCTCTCTCTCTCTGTCTAACTCTGTCAAATAAATTAAAAAAAATTATTTGTGGACTTAAGAAGATGTACACTCTGAGTTGATAATCTGAAAGATGTTCATTTCATTATCATACATCCTGTGAGGACATGACACTGTGCAACTGTCCCAAGTACAGGAAACAATGTGTGTGGTGTTTCTGATCTTTTGCCTCTTTTTGCTTGTGATTGCTTTTCACACCATTAAATATGTCAAAATAATAATAACAGTCATTCTAAATTAGGGAGTAATCAGAGTATATATTAACAAATATGGATAGTATTTCAATGGTAGAACAAATCTACAATTAATTGCAATTGCACAATTAATTAGTCATTAATAATAATGAACTATCATTACAATTAGAACCACTAGGAGAGTCCAAAATTTCTAATAACTGAGTCCACCTGGAGATTCTGACTTGATCGACTGGGGGTACAGCATGGGTACATGAGTTTTTGATACTAGATCTCAGATGCTATAACAAAACCTCTGAGCTTCAGTATACATTTCTGGAAATTAAAGAGTCAAAAGTTCAAATCACATGTGTTTTTTAGCAGTTAAACAACTGATGATTTTATTTTAAAATTTGTTTCAAATGAACACACATAGGCTTTTACATTCTTAATCACAGCAGTTTTGAAATAGTTCCTAAGTTTCTGGTTATATATCTAATATATATATATATATATATATACACACACACAAGTATATATATGTACATATATATTAGGTATATATATTTATAGAATCTATTTATAGAATATATATTTATAGAATTGTCTTCTCCATTTGCTTAACTTTGTTTGAACAGATGCTGTCTTAACTTTACACCTCAGCCAAAGGCTCTCTTCAAATGGGCTGACACAGGTCAATTAATTCTGTGGTCATATGATTTAAGACTATGGCTTGGTTAAGTGATTTTTTTTTTGAAACAGAATAATCACACATTAACACATGGTCTGATATCCTTTAGGGATGGAGTTTTACTATTTAAAATATAAAGTTTCCTCCTTTAAATTCACGTCACTAAACAAATGTAAAATATTTTCAATCCAATTCAGAATGAGCGTGCTATGTTTTCTAATCATGATAGTTAACTGGTCAGCAAACAGACCGAAAAAGCAGGAAACTCTCTTATGCTCTATAGTTACAAATGTAAATGTGAACGAGAGGAAGTATTTCGATCTGCATCTACTTTTAAATATAGTAAGACTCTACTTGTCATAAAGTTATACATAACATACATGGTTTCTCAATATTGGGAAGTTTTTATAACCAAAGCTCTCAAACAATCTTGAAATGCAGAAAAAGAAGGCTCTATGAAGATCTAAATTTAGTAGCAAAACTATCAGTGCACCACACGGTGGAGTCAGACATCCACAAATCTATGTGAACAATATTTGACAGAAAACCTGAGCAGCTATTTAAGGCTACTAAATATGTTAATACTATTCATTTTGTCCTGCTTCTCAATTATGAATCAAAATAGTAACACAGTCTGAGAGAAAACAAAGCCCACTAATCTGTAAATTAGCAAGGAACTTTTACCCACATTTAAATAAACATGTTATTTGTTAATTCAAAGCATTAAAATTAACCCCCAATCAAAACTATATTTCTATCTATATCTATCTATCTACGTATATATTTTAAAAGTGTCATTTTGTTGATATTCTTATCAAGTCCTTTGATACTGTGCTTAGGTTCTTATTTCACAATCTCTGTACCTTCTTCTCTCTTTCATGGAAGTTGCAAATTGAGCCTTAGTAAATGCTGTCCTTAAAGGAAATCTGAGTTCTTCATAACTCTATCCCAGAAAACAATTCACTTGCTGTCATCTTAAAATAAAATCTTAGAGAAAAATATTTCAATTGCTTTCAGGTGGTTTATATTTTAAGCTATCATATAGTACTATTTGGAGCTCAATGAAAAGAATTGTCTTCAAAATTAAAGTGCAACCAAATATGCACATAAAATAGGTTTGAATTTGTTAGTACTCTAAAACTCTTTTTTCTTGAAGTAGATTTGAAATTTCTTAATTTACCTCTGTGTTGTTAGTTGCAAATAATTCTCAACTGCTATAGTTAATATTGTTACTATTTATTTTTATCAGATAAATCAAAACATTTTGTATTATGCTTTGTAATGAGCATATTATATTATATCCATGTATATATAATCTTTCAGTCATATCTAACAAGAAGAAAACACACAGAGTTCCATGTCACAAATTTTTAAATAAACAAGATTTTTCTTCTTTAAAAAAACCTCTTATTTTTATCTAATTTGCTAGTAGTATATATGTATGAAAACATCACTTATAAGTATACAAAAATTTGTATCTGTGATTTATTTAATGGTTACTTAGAAAACACATGGGAAATCTTTCTACTCATAGTTTGATTCAAGGAGCCTCAAAAACTCACCTTCTATATTTTAAAGTACCAATTAATAATGTTAGGTTTAGTATTTACACTGTTCAAGAATTTCCTTACTTCCATTAAAAAAGTCATGAGCATTTTTAAATCAAACATTCCTCTAAGGTCATGTCACCAAATTTAAAAATTTTTAAATGTGAACTTGTACTTTGAATTTACTTTATAATCATGTAGTTCTTCTCAATTCATTAACAAGTTCAACATTCCTTTTATGCATTTTAATAAAGCTTGCCTGTAAAATTTTCTCTGTGGCTCTAATTAGGACAGTCTCAAGAATGGTTAAAGCCAGAAAACTTGACTAGATGTGTGTAGGTTAAAAAAATGTATATACAGGGGCGGTTAAAATTTTCAAGTATGTTTTCTGTTATTCTCCATTTATATTATAGTATTACTCACGCCCCAGTGAAAGACTGTGATGAGGATTTTATCATAGGATTCTTCTGGAGCTTCCTTTTCTTTATCCCCTACTATAATGGCATGCATTCCATAAGGAATTCCTTTTTCCTAGACCATTTAAAGTCAGTCATAACTACCTATAGCCTGCCCCACATTCTTAGGGATTTTCTTGGCCAAATTTAAATAATATGCAAATGAACTCATGCTATTGTGTACACTGATGCCCTGAGCCCTAATTTAATTGTGCTTCACTGTACTATAATTGCACTGTAATCATGCAGATCTGATATTTTACCCACAAATTTCTGCTAAAGTGAAAAACTTTAGGAATGTCAACTGATCAGTGGGGAGAGGACCTTTGGGATATGTACCTAACCTTTAGTGCTCTTAACATCATAGGCTGCCGAGCTGTTATACTTGGTTATTGAGGTCATAATGCACACATAAGTTTTGAAAAACAAGTACATTACCTTTATGCCATGCAATATTCAAGACATTAAATCAATAATGCCTATGATGCTTTATATGCACTTAAATGTTAATACTTCCCAAGCTAAAAGTAACTTTACATATGTCCTATATTTACTAATGTTATAGTCATCTTAGATTTCCTTTCATTACTATTTTAACTCACATTGTAGAAAAATTGTTTAAATGTATTTCATAATCCTTATTAAAGAGTTGGATATGTGGGCTTGTGTGTACATGTGAGTACAACTGGCATAATCATCCACAATGTAACATGATGCTATTATATATATATATATAATTTTAATTTATGTGTAAAACATTAATATTGAATCAGATATCACATGACTTATGATTCCATGATAAACAAAGAAGAGTAGATAATAAAATGTAACACTGCTTTAACAGTACCATAAAATATCACTAACATTCTTATATTGTCCTTTCACCTTTGGTATGGTTTGAAAACATTGATAAATACCAGATTTTTGTGCTCTTGTCTTTTAAGTATCTCTATTTCTAATTCCTACATTTCGTACTTTAAAAAACAAATCTTAAAAGTTCTAATCCTTTCTCCCCCTTACCTCCGAACAGCCAAATGAGACAACAAAAACAACTCTCTACACAACTAACTAACTGAATTTTTAGTTACAAGCAAAGCAATATCTGGTTCATATAATAAAGAAAAAGCACAGAAGGTCATTCCCAGTTGTACTTGCCTGGGCTTCCTGAGGCATTTGAGCTGCGTCCACTTTGTCAGCAATATAAGCTGCCAACTGCTTGTCAATGAACGCAAGTGACTCCTGAATTAAGTGTAAGGATTTTTCAATCTCCTGTGCAGACTGGATACTCTGTTCAAGCAACTTTTGCCTCCTCACGGCCTAAAGAGAAGGAAGAGTGAATCAGTCAAATGTATACTCCTGAGAGTTTTGCCACAATCCTGCTGCACAGCAAATGAAGATTCTAGACTCTTCTGCAATCACCTTTTTGTAAGACAGATTCCGCAGCTTCCTGCCACTCATTCAGCTCTGCTTATAAAAATAAAAGCTAAGAATAAGAAAACAAAATTAGTCCACAGAACTTCCAGATCAGGGAACACTGCAGGAAAAGAAAACCACAGTATCGTGAACATCAAGGAAAGAGGCTGGAAAAAAACATTAGCAAAATCAACTCAGTCATTGCAATCTGTCGTTCACAGGCAGAATGTTCCTCCTGATCTCATTATATAGTTCAAGAGATTTGGTTTACTTAGAATAGGGTCATCGTCATCACAATCCAATTCAAGGCAGATAATCCACTTCCACCAGCGAGACACATATACAATCTGTTCAGAATCGGCTCTTTTTCAAAAAGAGAATTGTAGATAACCATCTGGTTAAGGATTTATTTTGAATACTATTTCAAACAGCTTTGAATGCCCCCCAACATACTCTCTTTGACAATGTGGATTATGAAAACTGTACAATTGGATTTGTGTTACTGCTCAAGTAGAACAAATAATAAGTAATCCTAATATAGCTGCAATTAATCTTGATTGTTACCATAAGTATGATTAGGATAATTTAATGTTTTCAAGTATAAATAGCATGCTGAACAGATTGTAAAGTCTCCCTTCAAGGATCTGTTCACCTTTAAAAGAGTAGCTGTAAAAGTAAGGAATGAGACAGACAACTTACTGGGAATTTAGTAAGTCATGCATAATGTGAACCAATTTTTTAATACACAATAGATTGGCATGATTATCCAAGACAACTTAAGTTTCCTTCCTACAGACCTTGATTTGGGTTTTACAAATAATCTTGGTGTTTCTGTTATGTAAATATTAGATATTATATCAGCAATATAAATGCTGGCTCTTAAGCTTAAAAGATATTGCAGAATCATTTTTTTCCATGAATTAAACCTAGGACATAAGTGTTGCTCAAGTAAGAATAAGGTTAAAGGCATGTGGACCAAGGGAAAAGGAGCTGGAAACCCAGCGATGCTATGAGACTGAGGGGGGTTTCCCATTGTTTTTCCTTGTATTACAAATGTTGACTACCATATGGTTTTATCCTAGGCTTTCTTTGCTTCTCATTCTACCCATACGTTTATATTCAATTACACCTGACATGCTGACAACTCACGACTTTACATCTTTTTTTTTTCTTTTGGACAGTGAGTGGACAGTGAGAGAGAGAGAGACAGAGAGAAAGGTCTTCCTTTTGCTGTTGGTTCACCCTCCAGTGGCCGCCGCGGCCGGCGCGCTGTGGCCAGCACACCGCACTGATCCGAAGGCAGGAGCCAGGTGCTTCTCCTGGTCTCCCATGGGGTGCAGGGCCCAAGCACTTGAGCCATCCTCCACTGCACTCCCTGGCCACAGCAGAGAGCTGGCCTGGAAGAGGAGCAACCGGGACAGAATCCAACACCCTGAACGGGACTAGAACCCGGTGTTCCGGCGCCGCTAGGTGGAGGATTAGCCTAGTGAGCCGCGGCGCCGGCAACTTTACATCTTAAAGCCAGATTTCTCTTTGAGCTCCACACTTGTTTGTGCATTGGCCTACTAAACGTTTTGAGTTGGATATCCTCCAATCACCACAACTTATAACTACCAAATATGACTCACTATGTGTCCCCTTTTCACTTACTTATCAACTACTTAATTTGCTTTTGTGATTTCTCTGTATGTCTACTTCAGTTGTGTGTTTGTCCTTTATTAAGAATAATTATGGATATTCCTACTTCTTCTAGCATCCCCATCATCTTTTTATACCTCACCAATCAACCACCATTCTTTTCGTATCCTTTTCCTACATCTCCCCATTGCCACTACACCAGTTAAGGTCATTGTAGTTTCTTGCTTCTAATCCATTAGCTGCTTTTTGGCTTACACTTATCCTTACACAATCTATCTGCACAGCAGCTTCAGTGTTTCATCTTGAAAATGAAATTGCGGTTCTTTGCTTAAAGTTCCTCAGTGATTCATAATTTCCTTAGGATGAAGGTCTTTCTCCATATGGATTAAATGTGCTTTCATGCTATTGTTCCTGCTAGTGGCTTTTACTTCCTGCACTAGCAATAGAAAACTAAAAAAATACATTTCCTAATTGTCGCTCCCCCTCTTCGTGGAGGAATGACACAGGACCCTGCGCTGTTCTTTTGTCTGCTCGGCCCTCCCCGGGTTTGCTGCTGGTTCTTCCCGGGTTGGCTACCGACCCTTCCACCTCCGTGGAAGGGCGGTTCCCCCTGCCACTTTCCTCACTTCCGCAGGGGAGCGGCACACCACGGGCCGGCTCTCTCGGGGGCTGCTCAGGTGTTCCTCATAGATGTTCCCGGTGCATGTTGTCTCTCTCCTCCTTTATAGTCCTCTTCCACCAATCCCAACTCTGCTACCCACACGCCGAGTACGCTGCTCTCTTCCAATCAGGAGCAGGTCCTGCTGTTTATTGGTTGAACTGGAGGCAGCTGAGTAGAAGCTGTTTCCTCCTCTCCCAGCGCCATATTGTGGGAGAGCAGATGCATAGAATGTCTTAATTCGAGTAACAGTCTAGTCCGAGTTGCTCCCCACACCTAATATAAATCATGTCTACTCGCCAGATGACTGCAACATCCAGGGCTGGGTCAGGCAGAAGCCAGGGGCTTCATCCAAGTCTCTCACGTGGGTGGCAGGGACTAAGTACGTGGGTCATCTTCCACTACTTTCCCAGGCACATTAGCAGAGAGCTAGATCAGAAATGGAACCATCAGACCCCATCTCCTGCCCATATGGGATGTCAGCATTGTGGGGGTAGCTTAACCTGCTACACCACAACCTGGTCCCATGTCAGGTCTCTCTTGATTCATGGCCTTAAATAATGCTATTGGCTTTTTCTTAAGCAATCTAGTCCCTAATTTTCTCTTTGTGACTAATATATATTTATACTCTGAGTTGCCTGAGACACACTATCTCTTGCAAGTGACCATACCTGATACTCTCTTAACTCATGGAGATGCCTCTCCTGGGTTCCTTTTGACTTTAGGAAATTTATTTTTTATTTTACAAGTAAAAACTGTGTGTACTTATGGTATACAATATGATGTTTTCATATATGACTATGTTGTGGAAGAGATAAATAAAGCTATTTGCATTACCATTATCTTATATACATATGATTCCAATGATATCTGCTGCACTTTATATTTTTATTAGCATCTGCCACATTACATTGCAAAAATTTCAGATTAACTGTCTGCATTTACTTTAACTGTATGCTCTACCGAGGTCAAGGATTATGGCTCTCTTATTCATTGCTCAATGCTAGTACTATCCAAATAACTTCGATTATGATGGGATGAATGGTGATAAGAAGGGTTTTTAATGGGGAAAGCAGAAAAGTTCAACAGTTAAAGACAAAAAAAAAAGGGATTTACAAAAGAAATTGGTAAAAAAAAGGTCATCACTGCTCAGAGATCTGTCCTTTGGGGAATAAATCTCCCTTTTATTTTTGTATTAAAATATCAGAATAGGATGGAACATTATCTGGGGCAACCTTTATTCTATTTCTATTAAAATACTCTATCAAAGACCAGTGACTAAGACCTTGCCTTGTACTCTAATTCACATGGAGGGTTTTTAAGTCAAAACTTCAACTAGAAATTATATTACAAAATAATTCAGATAATAAAGGCTCATGGTTATAATCAGAGCCTTCTGCATTGTAAAATAATCTTCCTGTAGGTAACTCAGAGCTCATCTAGAGAAATCAATCTCCAATGATACAATTTCAAGATTCTGACAGGTAGCCAAACAACCCTCCAATCAGATCACATCATAACTGCAACTCAGACATTGTTTACATTTGGTTCTTCCTCTTGCTAAAGCTGTAAATGGAACACCCTTTCATGTACATCTATAGAATTTTAATATAGAAAAATCTGAAATATGACAATAAGCCATATACCTAGCCTGATGACCATTTTTAGAAAACTTTCCATATTCATGAGATTTCATGGCCTGAAAGGAACTGTTCGGCCTAAGAGATGATGGCAGAGTTGACTTCAGGTGGGTTGGTTCTTTGTTGAGCCTGGCAGTCAGTAAGAGGGACTATTTTACACAAACTCTTTATCTCAGGCCATCCCAAGATTTTAGAATTCTTTGAACTAGTTGCGGCATAAGCTGCTTTCTATTTCTAAACATCTTATTCAGTGTACCTCGATGGGATGCCAGGTCTGTGATTTTTCTAGGACTCTCTGCCCACTAGACCTGTGCTTGAATGTAACTGGTAGGAAGTCCTGAACAATATTAGATCAACTCAAGATTTTTGTTATTCCAGAGTAATGCTCAACTGTATTTTTAAATGTTATTCAATCTCTTTAGCTAATCCACTCTTCTATACAAGGAATCATATAGCTAGACAGAAACAGCAAATATGAAGTTATATAAATGGTAAAAGACTGGCAATCAGCAGTAAAAATATAAAAGCAGTAAAGTGAGTCCTCATAATTATTACCAAGAAAAACACAATGAAGTAACTTTTAAAATAATTTTCAAAGATTAAAACTACATAAAAATCAAAATGTATGAAAATGAATTATTTCTAAGATCACTGTCATATAAAATAAAAAGATTACTCTTCCAACGTACAAAAATCAATTCAAAATGGATTAAAGACTTAAATGTAAGACATGAAACAATGAAACTGTTACAACATTGGAAATGGCAAGGAGATATTGCATCTAATTCCCCAAAAGCACATGAAACAAAAATAGAGAAATAGAATTTCAACAAACTAAAAATGGAAATAGAGCAAAAATACAACTTATGAGAAAATATTTACAAATTATACATCTAAAAAGGGGGTTGGGACCGGTACTGTGGTGTAGTGGGTAAGGCCACCGCCTACAGTGATAGCATCCCATATGGGTGCTAGTTGGAGCCCCAGCTGCTCCACTTCCAATCCAGCTCTCTGCTATGGCCTGGGAAAGTAATAGAAGATGGCCTAAGTCTTGGGCCCCTGCACTCATGTGGGAGACCCAGAAGTTGTTTCTGGCTCCTGGCTTCTGATTGGTGCAGCTCCGGCTTTTGTGGCCATTTGGAGAGTGAGCTAGCGGATGAAAGACCTCTCCCTCTCTCCCTCTCTGCTTCTCCTTCTCTCTCTCTGCAACTCTTTAAAATGAATAAAAAATTTAAAAAAGGGGATTAACATCCATAATATGTAACTATCTCAACTCAATAACAAGAAACCAAGGGATTCTATAAAAATTGAGCAATATGTTTAAATAGACATCTGTCAAAGACAGACTTATAAATGGTCATCAGGGACATAAAGAAACGTTCAGCATCACTAATTATCATAGAAATAGAAATTAAAGCCTCAGCTCACTCCAGTCATACTGGGTATTACCAAAAAAAGACAAAAGATTACAAGTTCTGGTGAGGATGTGAAGAACTAGGAACCCCTGAACAATGTTAGTGGGAATGTAAATTAGTACACCACTGTGAAACAGTGTGGAGGTTCCTCAAAAAAGCAAAAGTAAAACTTTCATATGATCCAGCAATCCAGCAATGTACTAGCTCTGTAACAAAGAGAACTGCAATCTGTCTGCTACAGAGACATCTGCATGCCCCCAGTTACCGTAGCACTCTTCAAAACAGTCAAGAAATGGGAGCAAACTAGGTGTCTGCCCACTGATGAAGGATAAAGAAAGTGCAGTTCATAAACTCAGTGAACTAAAACTTGCCATAAAACTGCTAATACGATGTCATTTAAAACAACGTGGATGGAACTAGAGGCCATTATGCTAAGTGAAATAAACCGGGCACAGAAAGACGAGTACTACATGATCTTTTTCATATATGTAACCTAAACAAGTTGACTTCATAGAACTCAGCGTAAAATGGCAATTATCTAAGGATGGCAGGAGTTGTAAGGAAAAGGAAGGGATGTAGAATGGTTGATTCAGGTAAGTTATACTGAGATAAGAGTAAGAAGTACTGTTGATATCTTACACAGTAAGGTGACTAAAGAAAATTATAATGTACGCTATCATTTATCTATCAAAAAGTCTAGGAAACAGCGTTGTGCATAAAGAAATGATAAATGTTTGAGGAAATATACATTTATGCAGATTTTAACACTGTGTAATGCATACACATATCAAAACATCACAGGTGTCCCAAAAATATGCACAATTTTTATGTATTTTTTTAAAATATATATCCTAAGTGAGTGCTATCATAGATAGCTCTAAATGCTTCCTTGCCCGAGTAAATTTGTACCTGAACTAAGGCAAAAGTTACAAAAATGAAGTTATCAATTTTTCTCCCATTGATAAGTTATCACAGTGAAATGAAGTTTCCTTATAGTGCCACTTTAAAAATAATACACTAACAATTGCACCACAATATTACAAACACTTTAATCAAAGCACAATGTGCCTAAAGAACTTTGGATGAATGACTTCCTCATGTGAAAGAAAAAACTGGAAATTGGAATTAAAAATACATTTAAAATGTGATTATGTGCTTAAAAATAGAGAAAATTAAGACAAATTATCCAATAACATTTTCCCAAATTAACATTCACTAAAAGAGCTACATGTCCTACACTTGTACTATACTTGTTAAACTCAATATAAAAGACAATTTTTACTTCAGTTAAGAAGGGATGTTTTAGCTCATGATTGCAAATGAATTATGAATGTGGTGTTTTCAATACCAAAACAAGATTTGCTGAGAAAATTAGCATAAAGTTTTATTTCCCTTACATTTACGATATCTAGATGGCAGCAAATACTTATTAAGTGCATCATATTTTGAAGAATTAAACCACACACTGTATCTTTCTACAGGAAGATTGAAACCAAACCTAAGAAAAATCTAGTAGAATGCCAGGATAAATCATTTTTCAGGCAAACAAAACAAGTGCAAATCAAATTTACATTGCACAAGTTAAATTACTGAAAATGTTCTAAAATTCACTGTCCTGGGGCCGACGCCGTGGCGCACTAGGTTAATACTCTGCCTGCAGCACCGGCATTCCATATGGGCACCGGGTTCTAGTCCCAGTTGCTCCTCTTTCAGTCCAGCTCTCTGCTGTGGCCTGGGATAGCAGTGGAGGATGGCTCAAGTGCTTGGGGCCCTGCACCTGCATGGGAGACAAGGAAGAAAGTCCTGGCTCCTGGCTTCGGATCCGCGAAGCTCCAGCCATTGCGGCCATTTGGAGAGTGAACCAATGGTAGAAAGACCTTTCTCTCTGTCTCTCTCTCACACTGTCTGTAAACTCTGTCAAACAAATAAATAATCTTAAAAAATTTACTGTCTTATACTAACTGTAATCCTCCTATTGTTTGCATAGTATGCAAATTTGAAAAATATGGCATACAAATCAACAAGCTAAAATTAAGAAATGCATTTGAGAAAGGGAATCTTCAGTATGATTTAGTTTCTGACCATAAAATCATTTTCTTTCAATATCCAGGAGATCTAAGAATGGGAATGAGAGAGTATTTGTCATTGTTTTCTGCTTCTTCTTTTATTGGTATATGTTATTGTTCTATTGTATTTGTTTTAGGTGAAAAAGTAGAGAAAGGCAATTTTGATGTCTGAGTTTTGACTGGGGAAGGTCAATTGTACAAACAGCTTGGAAAGAGGTTCTCATCTAGTATCTCCTTGCTGTGGGTTCCCCAGTTGGGCTGGCTGTTCAAGAATCACATAAGTCTTTTAGAAGGGAAGTGTATGTGTGTTAAAGACACATTTTGAATCGTTAGATCATTCATAAACCTTTATCTTTATCCAATTACTTAAAAAAATACTCTTGTATGTCTACTGTGCACCAGGCATCAGAATGCTCAGTTATTTATAATTTTTCTTTTTATATTAATCAATAAGTACACTTATTATAAGATCTATGTTTTAGTAAGTCTTATACCAAAAAGCGGGATTCTCCTTAATGGGCAAGGAGTTCTATATATATGTTGGTTCTTGGAAGTCCGAGTGTGGATTTCCTTAGGAAATGCAATGTCTTGCATGCTATACTTTTATTTATGAAAAAAAATTCAGCCTCTTTATGAAGAGAAGCTACCTGGTAGTTATTTAAATCTTATTAATCTCTGTCTCAGAGAAATAAATAGCAGATATCATGTGATTGATTTTAAATGGGAATATTTTTATGATTTTATAGTAAAACACAAAATTTGTTGTTTATAAGAACTCACCAGTGTGATATGAACAGGTGAAATATTTTAATTTTTGCATGTTATTTTCTCATGTAATAAAACATTTTGGCCAATGTCAGTAGATTAAAGAAAACAAAATTCCAAATTCACATGGAAATGAAGGAAAGCAATTAACTACAAATTCTTTAAGATTCTGCTTCAGGGGGAAAGAATTGGCTTCACCCTAAATATTTACATATTGCAGAAAGTAGAGTAATAAGGAGTAAGTTTTGGTCTCATAGACACTGGGGACAAGAATCCTATAAGGAATGTGCTAAAACCAAATCCTACTCAGCTGGCTTCTGAGATACTTACACACAGATCCATAAGATGACACTAATCTTAATTATTTGACAGCCTCTTGGCTGCAGAGCCATGCTGGCCAAGAAGTTTTCTTTCCTGAAGTGTCAGGTTCAGTCAGCAGGCCAGGCAAATGGTTCAATTACTTCCTTTCACTGTTTATCACTTTATCAAGTGATTGTAATCTATTCAAGTGTCAAGTAACAAGAATGCTCATTTTAACAGACCCATGCATGCACCTTAGATTTATTTAGTTGAAAGGCAGAGTTTATAGTGAGTGTTAAAGTAGGGGGAGAAGAGAGGGAGAGAGGAGAGAATGGGAGAGAGGAAGAGAAGGGGAGAGAAGGAGAAAGGGAGGGAGCACCTCCATCCTCTGGTTCACTCCCCAAATGACCACAGCTGCAGGAGTTGGGGTGGTCCAAAGCCAGGAGACAGGAGCTTCTTCCAGGTCTCCCACGTGGGTGCAGAAGCCCAAAGACTTGGGCCATCTTCTACTGCTTTCTCAGCCTATTGGTGGGGAGCTGGATTGGAAGTGGAGAAGCTGGGACATGAACTGGCACCCATATGGGATGCCTGCATTCTACACCATGACACCAGCCCCTTGGAGAAAATTTTTATAAGCTGTTTCTTCCTGATCTAGCTCTTCTATTTAACTGAAGATCTGGTCTAAAGCAACATCACTATAGATATGAATACACTGGACTCTACTGTCACAGCATTTTGGTTACAGTCTTCAGTGGGAAAAAAATTGGTACTATGAAATGGAAATAACAAGACAAATGAGCTTACAAAAGAGGTGGGGGTGCCAGCCTTCTTGCATTACTCTACAAAGTTCACACACTTTCTGAAGATTTTTGACTAAATCAGTCATATGAACCCAAGTTGAAACGGAAAGCTAAGGGTGGCTTTTCTACTTATTCCTCAAGTAGAAACAAATGATAGTATTTCCACTTTTCTGCCTCAAGCAAGGGAGTGAAGTTCCAAGGCCATAACTGATAAAGCCTGGAATTAAAGTACATCCAAGTAGTACCTAATCACCAACTTCAACACATCTTATGCAGCTAGCAGCTTTAGAAACTATGTACCTCTTGAGGGGTTAAAAATGGAATTAGAAATGATGACACAAGGAAGATAAGGAGCAGTCTATACTTTCCAGTACTTGGTTTGGCAAAAAAATTTTCCATAGGTCAGGTGGCACTGAATAATGTTTGAATAATCATGGTTGAGTTATCCAGAAGGAACATTCAAAGATGTGTTGAGTACCCCAAGATCAAAGGGGGCTTGAAGGTGTTTTTAAGGACATAAATACCTTGTTAAAGAAATGGAAAGATTAAAGAGTTTCTGCAAGACCTCTTAAACTTGGACTCTAAAGAAAGCCAATGTTTGTGTCCTTGTTATATAAAATACATGAAACCACAAAACTACTAGTTAATAGGAGGAATTTTCCCATTTTCTTTCATTCCTACTTCCCTGGCTAATGGACAGTAATATGATCCAGACAGGGCAAGGAAGGACACAATTAAACTGTAAGGTGAAAGATGGTCACTGTTTTCTTCTAGGTCAAGTCCCTTAGACCATAATTTAAATTTGAAAAGAAAATGGAAAAATATTAAAATAAGTATAAAACTGAAATTTTAACCTAAACCAAAGTGGAATTGCTACAGAGCCTAGAAAACAATGAGATATACTTAGGATGCTAGTAAGAAAGAATAATCAAGCACATTGTTGAGGAACAGCCAGTATCATGGTTGTGCCCTACTTAGTACAATCTATGCAGCAAACTACCAACACAGTCCATGAATTTAGTACTTGTTGAACTGAAATAGAGCCAGTGGAATGTAATAGATATTACAACAGTTAGCATGTGGTCCAGGAAAAGATAGGAAATGGCGGCCTGAAAGACTAAACTAAAGACAGATGTGGGAAATATACTTCCGTGAAACACTGAGCATAGTAACAGTGTTATGTGATTAGAAGGCTAAGAAATACGTGTTGATATTTTTTATTTTCTGCAACAGCCAGCAAATTCAATGCTTTAGATAAATCGATTGATATAGAAGGATATGAATGAACCACGTATGTACTATTGCTCACATCAAATGCAACGTCGCCTATTGACTGATAACTTCACTGAACAACCAATTTATATATATGAGGCATGATTTTTTAAGGAGATGTGCCAGAGAAATGTCAGTGATTATTTAAGGACTGGTTAGTATTTGTCTCAGAAACAGGTTTTCACAACGTTTATTTCTTTAGAACTACTGCAAAGAAGCTAAAATTTGAAAAACACCTTGGGCTGTCTTTGTAGATTTGAACCTCTTGGGATTGCTTAGAGATTCTATTTTCCATGACTTCGTATGGTGTTAAGAAAGTAAGTGAACTCCGCAAAGCTACATTTAAAAGTATGGGTATCTAGATATGCTTCCAAGCAGCTTGAGGAAATAATGCTTTTCAACATAACTACAATTAAGATTTTGCAAAGGAAATTCAATGGAGATTCTGAGGAAAAAAAAGAAAAAAGAAGAAAATTTTACAGCAGAAAGAACAACTTACCAATGTTCACAGTCTCAGCAACCATCAAAATATTTGCTTTGCTGTTTTTATCCTGTTTTCAAATTAAGCTTTCCTGCCATTTTCTAAAGAGAAGAGGTCCCCCAACTGTGTTCACTGGACAAGAAATTCCAAATAAATTTTTTAAATAGTCTGCTTTAAGACACTTTAGATGTAATTCGTGGGGCGGGGGCTTTCATATAATTGAGTTTGTGCTATATTTGTTGCTATGTTTGATAGGAATGTAAGCTATAAATAATCAGAGATGTTCACATGTGTTTATATATTACATTATATAATTACATTATATATACATGAAAGAAGTTTATATTATACACAAGGGGCCTTCTTTTTGCATATAGACTTCTTTTTTATTTTTTTTTAACTTTTATTTAATAAATATAAATTTCCAAAGTACAGCTTATGGATTACAGTGGCTTTTTCACCCCATAACTTCCCTCCCACCTGCAACCCTCAAATCTCCCTTTCCCATTCCATTCACATAAAGATTCATTTTCAATTATCTTTATATACAGAAGATCAATTTAGTATATATTAAGTAAAGATTTCAACAGTTTGTACCCACACAGAACAAGGGCCTTCTAAAATTTATTTTTATGACTGTCACTGTGTTTAAAAGCACTGGGGAGGGCTGGCGCCGCGGCTCACTAGGCTAATCCTCCGCCTTGCGGCGCCAGCACACCGGGTTCTAGTCCCGGTCGGGGCACCGGATTCTATCCCGGTTGCCCCTGTTCCAGGTCAGCTCTCTGCTGTGGCCAGGGAGTGCAGTGGAGGATGGCCCAAGTACTTGGGCCCTGCACCCCATGGGAGACCAGGAGAAGCACCTGGCTCCTGCCTTCAGATCAGCATGGTGCGCCGGCTGCAGCGCGCCAGCCGTGGCGGCCATTGGAGGGTGAACCAATGGCAAAGGAAGACCTTTCTCTCTCTCTCTCTCTCTCTCTCTCACTGTCCACTCTGTCTGTCAAAAAAAAAAAAAAAGCACTGGGGAGAGAAAGCAAAAAGCATATGCATGGAGCTCTCCACAGTGTCCTTTACAGGGGAATAATATAAATGTTAAAACCATCTGTGTCATGGTGAGTTGGGACTTCATCTGTTTTAGGTCTTAGTAGGTCACTGAAGTTCGTTCGTGACCTCTGAGGGAAGCATACTTGAAAAGTAATGTTTGGGAATCACTTTATCAATGGAACTTGACATCAGATAGCCAACACTTTCAAGTAAAGCATTGATAGAATGGTCAATGAGCTGTACAGTAATACATATATAAGACATTTCTGGATTTCTGATGCACTCATTCATCTTCATGTGCAGAAAACCAAAATTGATCTTCTGTCCTGACAGGAGTAAACTGATACCTTATTTTAGCTTGAAAAAATGGATGAAAAGTAATTCAGAAAACCAAGAAAGGAATTATGGAATTCCTCTTATCTAACATCAGAGGACTCTGGGTAAACAAAATTCTCTGGTCCAATGGCAAGCTGCTATTTGACTTCAGGTATACTCATAATATGAAAGTCTAAACTGTAGGCAATGAATGTCTTATTGGTATCACAAATACTTAAAATGTCACAGAAAATCTCCTGATACAGACTACTGGGACAAAATCAGAGTCCAGGTACAATTCAATTAGGATTAAGACAACAGGTTGAAGCAATACATAAACCTCATAGGTGGGTACAAAATTCAAATCAAGCCATAGGTGCTATGAATTGAAGTCAGAAACAAAGGGAAGACTGTAGACACCAATCCACTTAATGGATTGCTGGCAATTGCTTCTGTTATTCCAGGAAGCCACAGATGCAATGCCTCTCTTTATGTAAGCATAGGTAGTAGGAAAAGGCAAGAAATCACAATTCAAACAAACTATAGCTGGTGCTTCTAAGCTGGGGTGTA
Source organism: Oryctolagus cuniculus (assembly GCF_051225735.1). Lineage (NCBI taxonomy): Eukaryota > Metazoa > Chordata > Mammalia > Lagomorpha > Leporidae > Oryctolagus > Oryctolagus cuniculus. The sequence continues at coordinate 18,600,681 of NC_142888.1, forward strand.
TAGGCAATTATCCTAGTAAAATAGTACCTAATTGAGAGACACCTTTTGAAAACCAAGTACAGATATGTTAGGGGTTCTGAGGCAATTAGTCACTGTTAGGTAAATGAACTAGTCATTTGATATTACCCTGATAAGGGCATTTATATTCAGTCAGCACAATAGTTTGAGAAAGCTCTGAGAATCTAACACTCTTGGTAATACTTAACTCGCCACCCAGGAACACAAATTCTTAGGATAAACACTGGATACAATATCTTTGTCCTCCTGTAAGTCACATAATATGAGGAAAGCACATCTGTCACAGTATCTTTTTCAGTTCAGCTAAGGAAGGTCGCAAGAGTGGGTTATGTGTAACAGAGTTTCCACTCTTCAAAGTCTCAAACATAGCCCTGAAAAGCAGAAATGGTGCTTTTCTGATATACACAGAGATCTCTGCTGGATCTCTCCTGTAATGTAGGACAGAGTTTAGGCTATATAAATACAATGTTATGGACCCTACTGGTCCCTATGTGCAATCATCTTTCCAATTGGTTTCTAGTTGAAGTTCTATCAGAGAAACTGGAAAAATCTCCCTCTCTGCTGGGATCTGAGATGGCTGATCCTTTTTCATCCTGTCCAAAAGCGTGAAGATTTACAATCTTTACTTGTCACAAAAACTCCAGATGACTGTCCAGACTCGGAAGAAGTTGAAGTGCAAGACAGAGGATGTTTATTACTTCCTGTCATCCTACATATCCACACTACACTGACAAAGTCCTCAGGTCTAGCTCAGTAAGTGTCTGTACTGTTTTGTCTTAAGGTTATTATAAGAATTTCCTTTCTTTTTTTTTCCCTTCAAGTGGGTAAGATAGACAAGCCTACAGTTTTGTAGAAATGGACTCCTGCTAGGGTCTTTGGCTCTGATATGATTCATATGGCTTGGAATTGTACCTTGAACAGCAGGAGCAAGACATAGGAGCAGCTGCTTTTCCTTCTGCTTTCCAAATATTTTTACAGAGCTTGGGAAGTAGTTTGGGAGTGCAAGGGAAGAGTCGAATGTGCTAACAAAAGCATGAGAAACAGATAAACATTGACAGTGTGGCACATTAGACTCAATTCCTTATTAGTGACCATGGTCATCTGGCATGGAATGCACCTGCTTTCATGACTGAAACAGATGCAAACTGGTTCCAAAGCTCATGTCTTCCTTACCTTCTGTTACTAACATTATCTTCTTATCATCTGTGAGTGCAAATCTTTGTGCTGGAATTGTTTAGCATGGGGGAGAACTAAACAGGTCTCGAGTGCTAGGCCCTCCATTGTATGACTGTTACACTAGTCAGAAGTTCAAGATTAAATTGTGGACTGTATCTATAGCCATGCAGAACTGTTTAGTGTCTTTCTAACAGGGAATTCTTGTTCCATCTAGTTTCTGTTTTAGTCCAGAGATAAATGTTTCATTGTGAGGATCATGGTGATGCTCTTTCTATGACGTGAAAAGTTTGTTGTGGTTTGCTACAGACTGTATATTTCATTCCAACAGAGAATTGTGGCTGACAAAGACAACTCTTTCCCCCCCGCTCCATTTAGTTGTTCAGCAATTGGAAATTAGTTTTTTTCTGTGTGATACAGAGACGACCAGCTGTGATCAACAGTGGATAGGCATGAAAAAGTTATTGGCCCACAGTATGAATGAATCTGAGACATAGGGCACATTAATCAAATACACTGCCTTAAATGTGCTTGGAATAAAGACCTGGAAGAGGGTTTCTGAACTAGAATCATCATCAGAATATAGAGAATTTTTCTAAACACAGTTCTCTGGGCTCAATCAACATTTACTAAAGTAGGAATTCAGAGGCAGTTGAAAGGAAATATGTGCCAGGGGTGGGAAATGTCTGGTTCACAGGCTATATAAGGTCTATGAAGTCATTTGGTCTGGCACTGCCAAAGCAACTTAAGGCAGAACTCAAAATTCAATAAATTTATACCAGGCTAATTTTTAATTTAATAACTTTGCATGACCTGCAAGTGCTGTTATAAATATGCAAATAGATCTTGGCAAATTAAAGGTAAAGTCCCTGTTCCCTCTCAATTGTGTAATTTTGATGATGAGCTAGAATTGAGAAGACTTATGAAGAGTGAAGTTTGAAAGAAAAGAGGACTTAAATAAGAAAGAAGTAAGAACATATAGGAAAAGACAATTTATTGGGCTCACAACAAAAAGACCAATGGGAAGAGCACTATAAAATTGGCATTTTTCAAAGCCCTTCTTTCTTTACAACAATTCCAACAGCATGCTGGGTGATACTGCAGACTCTCCCAGTTTTGCCATGGCAACATGTATGGGGCATTCTTTTTTGGCCAGTACCCATTCTCTTGTTGTCTACAATAACACCTTTCTCATTGGTGTGCATGTATGGGCCAAAGGAACAATCTCTCATTTTCTAAAAGATGTGGATAACATGTATTAGGTGACTCTCCTCTTTACTTTTGTGTTTGTCATCTTGATAAATTACTGGAAGACGGCAGTTGTAGTCCAAAGCCTACATGCTATACCTTAAAACCAGCTTGTTGAACATGCAAAATTATTTTTATTGTTCATTACACACATGGATTTCTCAAGATGCCAGAATACATTAAAAGAAACTTTCAATATTCCATCTCCTATTTCTGTTTTTATTTAGTAAGTTATTTTGTTGTTTTGCCTGAATATTAAACAACAGATTTGATCAAACTAAAAATTCTATGAAGTGGCTTGAAAAGAAAATGATTAAAATAGAGCCAAGAATAGGAAAGTAAGTTGGTTAAGACACATAGATACTTCCCTTGAGAATATATTTTATATTATAGGGATTAAACAATAATTGCAAACTATGATGAGCCAAAAGTAAAAATTATTACAAGTTTTATTAAAGAAAAAAAATCACGTATCTGGGCCTGTGTTGTGGTACAGCATGTTAAGCTGTAGTCTGTGCTGGATCCTGTACTACAGTGCTGGTTCAAAACATGTCTACTCTGCTTCTGATCCAGCTCCCTGCTAAGGCACCTGGAAAAGCAACAGATGATGGCCCAAGTGCTTGGGCCCTTGCAGCCCTCATGTGAGACCCAAAGGGAGTTTTGAGCTCCTGGCTTGGGCCTGGTCCAGGCCCAGTTGTTGTGGCCATTTGGGGAATGAACCAGCAGTTGGAGCACTTCTCTCCCACCACCCCCTTTCTCTCATTTTCTCTGACATTCAGCCTTTCAAATAAATAAATCTTGGAAATTTTCATGAACTGTTATGAAAATATATATGGACAATAAAGTTAAAAGAAAAAAATTAATCCAAAAATTCATTCAAAAATGTTAATTTACCAATCCATACTACATACTGCATTTTGCAAATAATTAGTTTTAAGCTCTAATATTACATGTTTTTCATTCACATATTAATTCTCTTTTGTTGTTCAATTATAGAGGTACAAGCTCAATCACAAAATTATAAGAAATTTAAAGACAAGAAACTCATAAATGGATATATTCACATATTTTATAAATACTGGAATACTCTTCTAAAGCATATATAATTTGTTGAGATTAGATAATATATAAATATTAGATATTAAAATATACTGCATGAGTCATAAATATGTATATGTTTAAACATATATATTTATAACTACATACATGTTTGTGTGTATTTGTGTGTCCCTAATATGCCCTACTTGGGCATATATTCAGGTAAAAAATTAAATACTATTTTATAAACAGTTCAGATATGTCAATGCAAGTGCCCAAGGAAACACTATTTATTGAATGTAAATTATATTTAAAGATAATGAAGGGATTATTTATAAAATAAACAAATTTGTGATTCATGGTAATTAACATGAGACTGAAACCTATTTGCCATGTACCTTTTTTATCAAGGTTACATACACTCCTCTGTTATGTATCTATAAAATAGAGGGCAATTAAGCTCAAAACAAGAAGATGCAGGTTACAGTATAACTAAAACAATAATCAGAATAACTCCCCAAATTGATGGTTGGAACAAAAAATGATTTATTACATATTGAAAGAAGTTAAAGCAAATAGGGAAGAAACAAAATTATTTTCTAATTTAAAAAGAAAATAGCACAGACTTTCATGTCAATTTTTTTATATAAAAGAGGGAAGGACTATTGGGTTTATTACCTTTGTGTAAATATTACACAAGTGAATTTCTTTCCCTCAAAACTGTAATCACTCTTGCCCCATTATTCAATTAAAATTATTATGAGAGCAAGTTGCACAGTCCACTACTCAGCTCAAAAATGAAGTCACCTTGAACACAGATGTTTGGCATAGCACTCTGCTTGCAGTGCAATTTTTACATAAATTGAATAGTTTTATCACAGAGTGTTCAATCTAGGGAAGTCAAGATTCCAGATATCTAATATCTTTTCTCCACTGCAGAGAAATAAAGCATCAAATTCAAAACATGAAAAATATAATCCTAGGAGATATATGCATTATTAGCATACAAAGAATAAGGTAAAATTGTACCTTTTCAAAATATCAATGCATTTATCATTGGTTAGTCATCCCAGTAACATTTTTTAGCAATTGCATTCTACATAACTGAGTTTAAGTTCTTAATTCCTGAATATTTTCAAATGTAATTTAGATGTAAAAATTACCAAATACATAAAATGGCACCTGGACCTGGCTTCATGGGCATGCAACCTGTGCAAACGGTGACCCATGTTTAAGAGAACCTATATTTGGTTTACCTCTCTGATGATGTTGTCTCTTAATTCTTAATCTTTGTGGGAATCTAGCATTTGATTTTTGTACTGGGCTCTGAAAATTATGTAATGAGCTTAATTACACTAATTCAGGGAAAATGATCAATAGAAAAAAGCTGAAATAAGTATCGAAATTAAACTGGGTAAATCAGAGAAAGAAAAGAAATACATGAAAATCACATTAGAGGTATGAGGGCACAGTGACTTATTGGTGGAGTAAAAAAGAATAATTAAATGAGTGACTTCCAAGTATGCATACAATTGGAAGGAAGCCTCTGCATTCCGGAGATAGCAATCAAAGAAAGTATGAGTAAAATCTCCTTTCTCTGATCATGTATGTGTTGGTATATATGTGGTTCTGAAGAAATTAGTATTTTCAGGAAACTATGAGCGAAAGTCAGATAATTGTTCCCACTGAAAATCCCTTTGTTGTCTTCTTTAAAAGTCCAAAATACTGTTTGCTAACACCTCTGCCTATTGTAGACAGATCTTTACAACAGAAGAACTCTTATTTCAAATACCTTAGGGTCTCACTTCCTCAGTAGCACCAGTTCTGTATTCCTCTAATCCTTCCTCATGCCAGCAATCCCGTACAACCTAAGTGAAGATCTAGCTCCCTTCCAGGGATGGAATCCTTCAGGGGGAATTTCCTCATCCTCAGTATTTTGTACCTCCTAATATGTCCATATTATCTCAACTTTCTCTTTCCCACTAACAAAGTAAGTCACTCCATTTTAGCTATTCTGCAATACCATATTCTTACATATTCCTACTTTGTCTATTTTATCTTCCCTTAGACTGCAAATACACTTACATTTTTACTAGTCTGAAAATCAGCAACACATCCGCCTTATTGCTCAACTCAAATTATTGAAACTTGTCTCTCATTTTTTTCATCAATGAACATTTACCACTGCCCTTTTCTTTTTCTGTACCTCACTTTAATCTCACAGTTCTCTCCCCACTCACCCTCTTCCCTGTACAGCATTTTTAAACAAGGCAAATATAATTAAGTAGGAGAAGAGGGAGTAGAAGTTGAGAAAAGAAATCAAGCTAGCAACAACTCCTGTTTGAAGTGGATATTTTATGTATGGAAAACTTAGGTAGAAAAGAGGTTAAAAGCATTATAATTTTTTCTGATAACCCAAGAGAGGAGTTATGTATTAGAACTTGGCTCATTCCTAGCTAGCTAACCCTAGCATTTTAGAGAAAATCCAGGAGTTCATGACATTTTATTAGCTAAATACATTTCACCTTGCTATTGTATCTCCCATTAAAATGGAATACATCCAAAACATAGTCAATAAGAAGAAAGTGGTCAACAATATAATATCTACATCTATTCTTATTGTCCTGTTTTTTCCCTAAAAATCATACCTATAGCTGAGTAGCAAAACAGAGGAATAGTCATCATTTTTAAAGATATATGGCTTATTCAATCATTTGGAACATAGGTCTAATATCACTTCCTTATGTTGACAGCATATATATATATATATATATATATATATTCAGAGGCCAATATTTTTAATGTTTTTCTTAAGGACACAACAATACAGATAGATCGAAAAGTGGGCATGTGATTAAATTAAAATAACTTTATTGGTACAGTGAATTGCAGGTGGCTTATATACCTCTCATTACCTGCCAGATGAAGTGTGTATATGCAGAAACCACCTTTCAGATCTTCTAAGAGAGAGGTTGGGGAATACAGAAAGAGGGCAATGTTTGCTTTCATGTTTTGGCCTGAGAAATATAAACAGTTGGCATTAACAAGGAGGGAGAAAATTGCTTTAACTTCAATGGAAGCTCAAAATTAAGTACAATGAGTTTGAACAGCCTACTAAATATCAAAGTAGAAATATCTAATAAGAGGGCATATTTAAGTTCTAAAGCTTAGGGTAGAAGTAAATGCCAGAGGCAATATTTCAGAACTATTAGGGTATAACTGATGTTTAAATCTATGACACTGTTTAAAATATGAAAAAGATGTATATGTGAAGAGATCATGAGGCTTAAAATTTGTTTTATATACGACCAGATCCAGTTTGCAAATATTTTTAGAACATTTCTTCATCTATTTATGAGTATGACTGGCTTGAAATTTTTCTTCTTTTAACATTTGAGTTATATTTTGGTAAAAAATATTTTCTAATCTTATATTTTCCAGCATTATATATATATATATGTATGTATATATATCACTTACACATTTTATTCCTTAGAATAGGTTGTTAAAGACTAGAATTATCTATTCATACAAAATGTATTCAAATTTGAAGATGAAACAATATTAGTTTGATGTATTCTTTGTGGGAAAGAAACAGAGTGAATATACACTATTGATCAAATTGACCTAATTGATACCTATTGAACACTTCATTTCCACAGCTGCAGAATACACATTTTTTACATCAATGTATGGAAATTTCTCTAGGATAGATCATATGTTACGCAATGAAACCAGTCTCAACAAATTCGCAATCATTGAAATCGTACCATGTATCTTTTCTGACCACAATGGAATGAAGTTGGAAATTAACAACTTATGAAAATATGTGAACACATGGGGACAGATCAACATGCTCCAGAATGATCAGTGGGTCACAGAAGAAATCAGAAGGGAAATAAAAAGTCCTGACATGATCAAACAAGACAGTACAAAAATACCAAACTTATAGGATAAAGAAAAGAGTGGTGTTAAGAGCAAATTTTATAACAATCAGTGTCTACATCAAGAAATTGGAAAGTCACCAAATAAATTATCTAATAATGAATCTCAATGGCCTAGAAAAACAAAAACTAAACTCAAAATTAGGAGGAAATGGATAATAAAACTTAGAAAATAAGCAAAATTAAACCAAAAAGATATTAAATCAGTGAAATGAAAAGATACTTTTTGAAAAAAATTAAAAAAATTGATATACCATTGACCCAACTAGCCTCAAAGGGGGAGAAAACCAAAATTAATAAAATCAGAGATGAAAAATAAAATGTAACAATGGATCCCAGAAAATAAGAAAATAATCATCAAGAATTATTAATAACAGCTATATGCTAACAAATTGGAAAATCTATAGGAAAAATACAGATACATGGATGCATACAATTTATGAAAATTGAGTCATGATGACATGGAAAACCGCAACAGACTAATAACTAAGATGCACATTGAATTAGTAAGAAAGATTCTCTCACCAAAGAACAGCTAAGGACTGGATGGCTTCATTGCTGAATTCTGCCAAACTTTTAAAGAACTAATTCCAATTCTTAAACAATTAAAAAAATAGGAAGAAAAGGAATCATCCCAAACTCCTTTTATGAGGCCAGCATTATTTTAATCGCAAAATCAGAAAAAGGTACAACAAAGAGAAATACAGACCAATATCCCTGATGAACACAGATGCAAAATAAACCTCAAGACAATACTAACTAATTGAATCCAACAATACATCAAAAAGCTCATTTACCCAGACTTAGTGTGATTTATTTTTGGTATGCAGGGATGGTTCAACATTCACAAATCAACAAATCTGATCATTATATTAACAAACTGTAGAACAAAAACCATATGATTATCTCAATAGATGGAGAGAAAGCATTTGGTAAAATACAACATCCTTTCATGATAAAAACATTAGGCGAATTGTATATAGAAGGAACATTCCTCAATACAATCAAGGCAATAACATGACAAACCCACAGCCAGCATCATACTGAATGGGGAAAAGCTGGAAGCATTTCCAGTAACACTTGGGACCAGAAAAGGATGCCCATTCTCACAACTGATATTCAATATAGTTTTGTAAGTGCCAGAGGCATTATGAAAGAAAAAGAAATCAAAGTGATACAAATGAGAATGTAGGAAGTAAAATCATTCCTGTTTGCAGATGAGATGATCTTATACACTGGAGAACCAAATGACTCAACTACAAGCTTATTAGAATTCACAGAGTTTTGCAAAGTTGCAGGATATAAAATCAATGTACAAAATAAATATACACAAACAATGCGTGGCTGAGAAAGAACTTGTAAGATCAGTTCCATTTACAATAGCTATAAAAATTTTAAACACCTTGGATAAATTTGACTAAGAATGTGAATGATCTCTACAGTGTAAATTACAGAACATTAAGGAGAGAAACCGAAGACACAAAAATGGAAAAAAAACTTCCATTTTCATGGATTGGAAGAATAAATATCAAAACATGCATACTATGCAAAACAATTTACAGATTCATTGTGATCCCAGTCAAAAATACCAAAGACATCCTTCTAAGATTTGGAAAAAAAAAAAAAAAAACAAAAAACCTAAAATTCATATGGAATCACAAGAGACTCCAAATATCTAAAGCACTCTTAAACAGTAAAAATGACGCTAGAAACGTCACAATACCATGTTTAAAGACATATTACAGGGAAATTATTACCAAAACAGCCTGGCACTGGCACAAGAATAAACAGGTTGACCAATCGAACAGATTACAGACCTCAGAAATAAATACACACATCTAAAAGCAAAATTGGATCTATAGATGAGGAAATAGCAAACAAGACTCCTCCCTTACCTCGATTACAAAAATCAACTCATAATGGATCAAGGACCTAAATCTATGACATGAGACCATCAATACCAGAAGAAAATCTCAGGGAAACTCTGCAAGACAATGGCATAGGCAAAGAATTTCGGAAAAGAAAGCAGAAGCACAGGCATAAAAGCAGACAAATGGGATCACATCAAGTAATCTGACAGAAAGGGATAAAATATTTTTGAACTATACATCTGATAAAGAGTTAATATCCAGGATTTATAAGGAGCTCAAGAAACTCGACTACAACAAAGCAAACAATCCAGTTAAGAAGTAGGCATTTTTCAAAGGATGGAAAACAAATGGCCAATGGACACATGAAAAAATTGCTCAGGATCACTAACCATCAGGGAAATTGAAATGAAAATCATGAGGTTTCACTCCACCCAAGTTAGAATAGCTATGATCTAGAAATCAAAAAATAATAAATACTGTTAAGGATGTGGGGTAAAAGATACCCTAATACATTGTTGGTGGTGATGTAAACTAGTACAACCACTATGGAAGAAAGTATTGATATTCCTTAAAAATCTAAAAATAGATTTACCATATGACCCAGCCATTACACTCCTGGGAATTTACCTAAGGGAAATGAAATCTGCATATTAGAGTTACCTGTACTCTCTCATGTTTATAGCAGCTCACATCATGATAGCTAAGATGGGGAATTGGGGCTGGCGCCGTGGTGCAGTAGGTTAATCTTATGACTGCAGCAGTGCCGACATCCCATATAGGTGCCGGTTCTAGTTCTAGTCCCGGCTGCTCCACTTCTGATCCAGCTCTCTGCTATGGCCTGGGAAAGCAGTAGAGGATGGCCCAAAAGAATATTTTTTCTAAGAAAATCAAATACACGAATGCACTGATGCTTATATATAGGAGATATGTTATACCTTGACTTCGGGGTTCTCTATTTGCTCTTTATATCTACTTTGTTAATTGTTAAAAATCATTGTCTCTCATAAAATTTATCTGGTGTGTTGAAAGGAAGAGGTATTGAAATTTCCCACAATCCTCATGTAGTTTTATTTTTCTTCTTGTTATTTTGTTAATTTTTTCCTTTATGCATTTTGAAGCTATTTTACTGGTTCAAAATTTAGAATTACTGTATTTTGTTCCTCTTTATCCCTAATAATTATATCTACCTTGCTGTTCATTTTGTAAGATATAAGATAGTTTGCCAAGCTTTGTGCTGATTAACATGTACTGAAAAATCTTTTTCCATTCCTTGTGTTTTATGCATTCTTAAAAAGAATATTTTAAAATTCAATGCTTTAATCTAGTTTCAACATTTCTGCCTTTATATGAGTTTGCTGAGTAAACAGTACTGATGATACAACCTTACAGCCGTATGTTGATCTCTGTTTAATGCTCCTCTTGCTTGAGACTAAGACTCAGATTTCTTTTCTACCAAATGGCATTTTTCACTCAAAATCTAACTTCCTGATATTCGCTTTCAACTCCAGGGCAATACTCATACAAAGATCAATGCTGATAGCGGCATTACCTGTATGGCTTACTTTTCATCCAATTCTTTTCATCCTAGCCATAAATGTTTACTTATACTTCCCTGCAAATTAAAATACACTTAAAATTGTATCTGTTGGAAATTTTCAATTATCTTGGTATTTTGCAGAGGGCATTTTAGGAGAGTTACTTAGTTCTATTCTTGAGAATAAGTCAGTCTTATCTCAACATCTGAGAAGTGAATCAAATCTAATTATAACAATAGTTTATTAGACAAATGACTTTCTCATATAATTAAATCTCATAACTGATACAATTTCACTTATTTTTTTGGGATTACTTTACAGTATTTCTTCAGTAAATAGTTGTTCATTCTGGTCTATGTATATTTAGACACATATGTTGCCAAGTGAACAACTCAAAGAAATAATTACCAGGTTCAATTCATAGGTCTCTTTTTCTGCCTACTATGAATTTTATTATTCCAGCAGATTTAATCAATTCAGATTTTGTCTCTTCTCTTTTTACTCTACCTGCTATTTAATGTCAGTTTTGAAAGCAACAAAAATCAGCAAGATGAAATAATCAGCAATCAAGAGAGCTTGTGACTGCTTTGTATTTCTAAATATATATTAATATTTAAGATTATTAAATGATTTTAATTATTCTGCCTGTTACGAGCTTTCTTTAACAATTAGAAAACTAAATACTTATGATATAATCTTCCCTCCATATCAATGAGGGATTAATTCCAAGACATTTTATGGATATCAAAACTGAGAAGCCTTAGCACCTCATCTAAAATGGCACGGTATTTGCATATATCCTATGAATACCCGCCCATATACTTTAATCATCTTTAGATTACTTGCAATACTTCATAAAATGTAAATGCTGTGGAAACAGTTGTTAGATTATATTGTTTAGAAAATAATGACAAGAAAAAAGTCTGTACATATTCAGAACAAAAGTATATTTTTCAAATATTTGCTGTTCACAGCTGGTTGAATCTCCGTATTTTGAAACTACGGATACAGAGGAATAACTATACAAGCTCGAGATCACAGACTAAAGGCAGTATACGCTCAAATGATCATGTGTCCAAATTCCAACAAGAGATTCTTGGGTCTAAATTCTCACTAGCCTCTTTACTCAGCAGCTTTTGGCTGCTTTCCTATTTCTATTTCTATTTTTATTTATTTATTTGACAGATAGAGTTAGACAGTGAGGGAAAAAGACAGAGAGAAAGGTCTTCCTTCTGTTGGTTCACTCCCCAAATGGCCACCACAGCTGGAGCTATGCTGATCTGAAGCCAGGAGCCAGGTGCTTCTTCCTGGTCTCCCATGCGGGTGCAGGCGCCCAAGCACTCGGGCCATCCTTCACTGCCTTCCCAGGCCACAGCAGAGAGCTGGACTGGAAGAGGAGCAACCAGGACTAGAATCGGCTCCCATATGGGATGCCGGCGCCGCAGGCGGATGATTAGCCAAGTGAGCCAGGGCACTGGTCCTTCTATTTCTTTTTTAAAGATAAATTTATTTATTTATTTATTTGAAAGTTGAGTAACACAGAGAGAGGGAAGGATTGTGTGTGTGTGTGTGTGTAAGAGCGAACGGATGGGAAAGGGATGGAGATCTTCCATCAACTGGTTCATTGCCTAAATGGCCACAGAAGTCAGATCTGGGCCAGGCTGAACTCAGGAGCCCAGAACTCCCTCTGGGTTTCCCCAAAGGATGCTAGGGATCCAATCAATTGGGCCACCATTTATTGCCTTCCTAGGCACATTAGCAAGAAGCTGGATCAGAAGAAGAGCAGCTGGTAATTGAGCCAGTACTCTTATGTGGGATGACAGAATTGCTTAATCTGCTGCACCTTAAATGTGGACATAAGGACTGTACGTCCTAAGGCTTTTGTGAGAACTAAAGGAGAAAAGGCATATTTAACACTTATAGCAGTATCTGGGTTTTTGTAATCAGTTTATTATTATCATTATTATACATTTTATTGTATTAGTAAAACATCTTCTGCAGCTTTCTTACTCTAGTGTAAAATAAAGCTATTATAATAGTTGTCTTTATATGATTTTGTATGGCTTCTGGAGCTGTTTCCTGGTTTACTAAACCATCTTTCAAATCATTAATATGGGTAGAAAATGTAGTGTCATATGATTATGAAGAGTGAAAGATGCCTTTTAAAGTGATGGAAATAATTTATTACTTATCTGAATGCAAACTCACACTTTGAAATTAGGGATGGGATCTAGCATATCTCTTTTAAATATTCATAGGCAATAAAAACTCTAGCTGTTTGATTGATTTAACAGGCAATTGAATGTTACCTTTACTCTACATAATTGCAGCTTTAAGAAACATTAGGTAGTCAAAAAAAAAAAAAAAACCTCACCAACTTCTCACATTGGAATGCAATTGATAATAAAATGGTCTTAGGGCTTATCTGCAAATGAAAGGACTCTATTTATGTAAATACTATTTTTAAAGACTTATTTATTTGATAGAGTTATAGAGAGAGGGAGAGAGGGTGAGAGGGAGGGGGGAGAGAGGGAGGTAGGGAGAGGGGAACAGGGGGACATGGGGGAGGGGGAGAGAGAGAGGGAAGGGGAGAGGCAAAGGGGGAAGAGAGGTGGAGAGAAGGGGAGAAAGAGGGGGAAGAGAGAGGGGGAGAGGGAAGATAGAGGGGAGGGGGAGAGAAGGAAGGAGTGAGAGGGGAGAGAGAGGGGTAGAGAGGAGGGGAGAAAGGGGGGAGAAGGAAAGGGGGAGAGGGGGAGAGGGTGAGGGAAAGGGGGGGAGAGGAGGGGGGGGAGAGGGGGAGAAGGGGAGATATCTTCCATTGACTGGTTTATTCCCAAATGGCCACAACAGCCAGAGCTGGGCCAGGTACAATAAAGCATATTAGATATTCAGGGCTTTGATGAAAACTGTATTATTTTAGGGACAATATCCTTCTCAAACTCTGCTGATGATATGACTTTAAAGATATGATGATGCATTACCATGATGAGCAGTAACAGGGCTTCTTTTTAATGTTAGTATGTCACCTGGGCACTTTGATCAATTCCAAACTACTTAGGTAATAGAAAGACATGTAAAAATTTGTTAGACATATCAATACTCTGAATGTTCCTTTTGCCTACTTAGGTGAAAAGTCTGATGTTCTGATGCAGTGTAGCTGAGACCTTCAAAAAAATTACTAGAGGAGCTGGGAAAGCAAGATGATAATAACAGAGTTTTACATTTGTTTTTACCCCCAAAATTCAGCTTGAAATTTAATAGGTTATAGCCAGCATTTCTCAATTTGTTTTAAACCATAATATTCTTGACTTTGTTCACCAAAGAAATACTTTTTATTTTCATTGCTAAATAAACTTAAGGTTATTATTTGCTAAATATACAGTGTAAGTATAGCCAAGACTGATGACAGTTTCAGGTTTACTTATTTCAGGTTCATTTACTGTTATTACGGCATTTTTATTAACTGATTGTTGAAGTCAAGAATTCTTTTTAAGAGCTACAGAATGAGCAATTCCTTTTGCTTATCTTATTTTCTTTCATTAATGAAGGTATGTACAATTCATTATTCTTCATATTAGAAGATACATATTTGTTTGTTCCTGCCCTTAGTGGAACATATGCATATATGTGTACACAAAGAAACACATATTTCTTCAAGGGTAGCTATTCTAGCATACATTTAACAAAAATAAAAACGATGATCACTTATTAAACATGCAGTATATTCTTTGAACCTAGTGAAGACTGTCAATGCAGTATTTTATATGTTGTCATGGAACACGGTGAAACAGGACTTGTCAACACAGCTGACAAAATGGAAGCTTGAAAATATAAGCCAAAATTTCATAATCAATTTCATAAGGATTGTGGAGGTATGTGCCAGTTATTCATTTATTGCCATTCAGTATTGTCCTATTCTATTTTGTTTATTTTTGGCTAAATGTCATTTTTAATTTTGATTTTTAATTGATACATATATGGTGCCATATGATATTTATACACAGTGCATAACATTTAAATCAGTGTAAGAATATCTATTTCTCCCAATATTTGTCATGTCTGTGGTGAAAACATTCAAAGGCCTATTTGCTAGCTCTTTTTGAAAGATACAGAATGCTTCATTTAATAACTGGTTACTGAGTCACAGTCATGAGAAAATGTGTGCAGTCTGGTGATAATGATAATCTATTTCTCTGGTTCTTCATACTTTATTCTTATGCTATTTAAATTTTCCATTATTCTGTAATACCTGTAAATTTTATAGAGTACAGTAATAAACACACAACATAACAGAATGCTTCAGACAAAAATTGTCTTGGATTCTGGATTTTGTTTATTTTTATTTTAGAATATTTGCATATATATAATGCAATATTTTGAGGATAGGATCCAAGTCTAAAACATAAATTCATGGATGCTTCATATATACCTTATATACATAGCCTAAAGGTACTTGTATACAACTTTTTAATATGTCTGTGTTTTGTCTCAGGCCCAGTGTGAAATTTTGTACTTGAGGCATTATGTCAATAATCAAAAAGTTTCAGGCTTTTGAGCAATTTCGACTTCTGATATTCAGATTAACTATGTTAATCCTGCATTATCTTGGGGGAAATATCAGTTTCATACCAAACAGGTTTAAATATATTTCTGAATTAAGTAAAAAAATTACAAGATAATTAAAGAAATAGTGCTGAAACCACAGAGAATTGTATATTTCTAAGGACAGAAGTGATGGACACTGAATAAAGTTAAGGATTAAAATTTGGGTCTTTTCACAGTTTACCCAATGTTAGTTTTACAATGCTTTACAATGTTTTATGTGAACTGTAATCTTTTACCTGACACTAATATTCAAATATATTTAAAAAGAAATTGTAACTCTATGTGAAAATCAATATTTACCTGACTGCCAATGTAGCTGAAACTTAGGGAAATATTGTCTTTCGCTCACATACAATAACAGTATAACAGTGAGGGGACTAGAAACTGGAATCATCTTTTTATGATCCCCAATCCCTTATGTCAATATGGATAAAACATGGATAGAGTACTTCCCCAATGTAATGCCAGTATCAAAGACTGAAGAATTCCCCTGGAATATTCATATTGAACTGCATGCCATCAGAGGGATCAAAGGGAGTAGGGTTCTCCAACTCAAGGCTTTACACATGTAAAGTTTTTCCTCACTTGAATATCAATATTTTTCTAGCATATCCTCATAGATACCACCTCTCTTAGTCTTTTTTTTTCATTCACACCTTACACAGATATTATTGGTTTTTATATCCTGTACACACTAGGAAATCCATTCATCTATGCATAACTTATTAATGTCCGTAAGTCCTTAAGGATAGGGATATTTTTCTTACCAAACAGAACAGCATCTCACATGTAGTAGTTGCACTCAGTAAATGGATATGAATCTAAATGTCATTATGAAATGTTTTCTTTTGAAAAGTCATTCACTTTCAATTTATGATAGAGTAAGTAAAATTCTGACTAGGAGAAATAATATCATTTTGCAGTTGATTTGAAAAAACTCATGACATGTGAGTTTTGAAATATGATTTTTCTATTATGTGTAAATAATAAAAACTTTAAGTTATTGAGAAGAAAAAAAACAGTATCAGGCGTAATACTGCAATTATTTGTATTATGAACAGTCTATAGGTAACCATAATAAATATATGTGGTGTAGAAGAGAGGCAGGGAGGCTCGAGGGAGAGGGACAGAGGAGGAGGGAGGAGGAAAAGAAGGGACGAGAAAAGAGGTGAAGAATAATATCATAAATCCAAAATGTCTGTATAATAGCCAAAAGGAAAACAAAAATCCTTTCCTGAGTCTTACAGATTTTGCTGAGATGGGAAACTGCCTCACAGACATCATGTCAGGAGCTGAATCTATCAGAGAGAACATTTTTTGGAATCTAACAACAGCTTGCCCGGTTTGAGAAATGGCAGAGTGACTAGTGTGTCTCCTGACCTATACATTTCAATGGAATGACAAAACTTACAACCCCTCAGATTGATGTTGTATTTAACTGAATTATACTCATCAGCATCCAAAATGCTAAACTACACACGCTAACTTCCTGTTATAGAATCTAAGTTCAGGTTCTCTCAGTAGAATGCTGATTTAATCTCTAGCTTAACTTTATTTTCCTGCTTTAAAAGTATATTTTACAATCAAATACAACTATCTTTTCTTTTAATCTCATTTGTAATGTCTTGGTTTTCAAGAGTGAGGAAAAGAGAAAGAGGAAGAAAGGAAAATGGGAGAAGAAGGAGAAGGAGAGAGGTTAGAGGACTACACCCATACATATTGGCTAAACTTGCTTAGGGAAAACAACTGCAATCAGAACAGACCTGAGTTTGAATTACATGGTTATTAGTTCGTGGACCTTAGCACACTACTCCTCTAAGTGCATCTAAGTTTTTTGTGAAAGATCTTACTTGGTAAGGTTTTGGCAAGAATGAAATAATATAGAAGGAAAGAATTCAGTCAGTATCTGGTACTGGACCATCTAAAACTAGAAGCTGAGCTAATATTTAAAGTATTCCTCATTTTACCTGACAGGCCTATATCTACTATACTTGTATATTTATGTAAATTAGATTAAAGAGATTTTTCTCTTATTTTCATACCTCTTCATGTAGTTCTCTCCAGCGAGAATTAAATGTCTCAAGTTCCTCATTGATGAGTTCATCCATGACTCCACCATCTGTTAGGGTCTGTGCCAATATGCGAATTTGATTTGGGTTGTCCTCTGAATGTTGCATCAAATTTTCGAGTGACTGAAATACATTTGCAATAATTACTATTTCTCTTCTTTTTCTAAATACATTAAATTAATACAAAATGCTCAGAACCATCTGACTTCCATACAATTAAGTCATAAGTAATTTTAAGCAACATTTAGTTGGATGATAAAACATGACAGAGCACTGTTATTTAAAAAATATATGAGTTCAGTATGAATCTCTATGGGCATGTAGCAGCACTGTGAACTGAGCACTAAAAAGATGATTGTCAGCTATCTTCTTCAATGATATTCTCTAATCGCTGGAAAGGTAAAATACTCATATCTCTATCTATCTTACAGATAGTGGCATCTGGCTGACATTATTCTTAAGACATATTTATGTAGAAATTCATGAGCCAATTTTACTTTTCTGAGTTAAAAAGAAGGGACAAACTCTTAAGAAGAAATCCAGCTGCTCTTCACACTTTTTCACGCATATGCATCCTGGGGATAGGACAGGCAGAATTTGGAGTGGGAGGTCATAACAATGAGGATAAAATCTTTCCTACTCAGAGACAGCAGAGAGAGATCACCTGGGTGCCTCATCATATGGCTCAACCACTGTCATTCCTGGACAACCTCCTTTCAATCTTATCTTTGTGCTGAGAAAAGATAATTTTATGAGCTTAAAACATTGTCTGTATTTCTATTATTGTCAATGCAGCAGTCTACCTCAAAATACACACTGCTCAAAACTGACAAATTTGCCTGGCTACATTACACAAGAAAAAAGAATATCAGTGTCAAGTTTAGGCATGCTAGACAACTAGTGATTCAATATCATCCTACTGGATCTTAAACATTTCTGTAAGCAGTGAGTGTTATGTTCCAAACAACTTACTCAATGTATAGTTATTTTCTTCATTTTGAAAAAACGGAAATGTTTCAGTACGTTTTTTACATACCCAATATTTCTCAGATTTTGAGCAACAAAAATCATACTTTCCTGCTAAAGTTTGAAGAAATAAACAGACTTTCTAAATGGTTTTGCACAAAATTTTTGACTAGAAATGCCATACTTAAAAGTTTATCACATTTATATGAAACTGTTATGAATTTATCTTTATAAATGTATATTTTATTAATTGTAATAAAATTTTATTTTGCAAACTTTATTTTCACAGATGCATTCTTCTTTATAATTGCTAATTAAGCATATAGACTGGTAATTATAAAACAATTTCCAATATAAGCAACAAAGCAAAATTAAAGAATCAACCATGGAAGTCTTGAGTAGCAAGGAAATCTATAAATTAAATATTTCTTTATCCTTAACAAATGATATTCCAGCTCTGACTATGCAAAATGTGTCAATTTAGAAAAAATTACACTGCCAAAGACTATTTTATTTAAAATGGAAAAAAATTAGTAAATACTAACATTATGCCTTGTCCCTTTCCATTTTCTAAATACTCTCAATTATTGCTTCAAATTTTCTTTCCTCAATTATTATTTTTTGAACATCCATTAGTTTTTCAGATCATCACTTGAAGTATAGCATGAAGAATTTAGCTCAGTACTTCATGCACAGACTGATCATGTCATAGGATAAATATATCTTCTCAACTTTGGTTCTCACCAGTGTATTCTTATTTATGTGATTTAAATGTATTGCATACTTTTTGAAGACAAATCAAATGATTAAGGAGGGGTGATAGGTCAATAAACATTTCTGAAAACAACAGGTTCAGAATTGTAGGCCAATTGAGGCTTCCCCCACTGTTCACTGATATGTCTTCAGGTTTTACAATATTTTTTTGAAAATAAGGAATTTGTATAAAATGATCTGTAGTTTTCTGCTCTGATGTTCTGGGATTCTAATTCTATTCTGTTTAAAAAAACATTTGACACTTTCTTTATAGGTTACCTGCACATGTTCTATTTGCAATACTAGAAAGAACTCTGCATACATCACATATGCTAAAACTACATAAACATGCATATAAAGGATAAATCTAAAGTCCATAGGGCATTGATGATTAACTGTTATAAGTTAACATAAATCAGAACTTGTACATGCTAACTTTTAAAAAATTTAATAAATCTTCAAAACTTGAAAATACATAATTCTCTGAACTTGCTAAAGATATATTTCCATAATCAAACCATGCCCCTTAAATGCCTCAATATATTCTGTAAGATATAAATTTGTGATTTTAAATAATCTCAAAATGTTCCTATTCAACAAATTTAGCTTTTATTATGGAAATGTTTCATATTATCAACCTTTTCAGTTTTCTTCCAACAGAGGAAATTGTTTATTGGAACTGTCCTAGTACATCTCTAGTAGATTAACATATGTAAAATATCTACATATAATTTAGAAACATAACAAAAGACAATTGTTCTCTGTAAAAGATTATTTAAATTCTTATTAAAATCTTGAGATTGGATTAGGCATTGTGGTACAGAGAGCTAAAGGGCTGCTTGCTTCAGAGGAAGCATACAGTTTTGGTGTGCCTAGGATCAAGCCCCGCCTCTGCTTCCCATCCAGCTTCCTGTTAATGCACACCCTGAGAAACAGTGGATGAAGTAGTTGGATCACTATTATTCTTGTGAGCCTCTCCCTCTCCCTCTCTTTCTCCCTCTCCCTCTCCGTGTGTGTGTGTGTGTGTGTGTGTGAGAGAGAGAGAGAGAGAGAGAGAGAGAGAATGACTTTCTTTTTATTTTTT
Source organism: Oryctolagus cuniculus (assembly GCF_051225735.1). Lineage (NCBI taxonomy): Eukaryota > Metazoa > Chordata > Mammalia > Lagomorpha > Leporidae > Oryctolagus > Oryctolagus cuniculus. Next base: position 18,620,985 of record NC_142888.1, read on the forward strand.
TTTTTTTGACAGACAGTGAGAGAGAGAGACAGAGAGAAAGATCTTCTTTCAATTGGTTTGCACCCCAAATGGCCGCTATGGCCGGCGCGCTGTGCCCATCTGAGGCTAGGAGCCAGGTGCCTCCTCCTGGTCTCCCATGGGGTGCAGGGCCCAAGCACTTGGGCCATCCTCCACTGCCCTCCCTGGCCACAGCAGAGAGCTGGACTGGAAGAGGAGCAGCCAGGGCAGAATCTGGCGCCCATATGGGATGCAGGCGCTGCAGTCCAAGGATTAGCCTAGTAAGCTAGTAAGCGCAGGACCAGCCAGAGATTGTCTTTCAAATAATAAGTAAACCTTAAAAACTCTTGTGGCATGGAACACACGCATAACACAAAGTGCCCGCACAGTTGTTTCAACACCACATCTGAATTGTCATCATTTAGATTAAGTCATAACTCACATCTAGCACCTCAGAGATTTCCTCAGCTCCGCCAGGAAGAGTCTCGGTAGTTTTAAGTTTGACTTCTACTTCATTTAGCCACTTATTTGCCTTCTCCAAGTATGACAATAACTCATGCCAACATGCCCAGACTTCCTAAGAAAGAAAAATATATCACAGTTTCAATATTTTGATTAAGAGTGAATGTGGGACTTTGGCACTTCATTTTTAGAACTTCTTAAAATACAACATTTTATATCATTCATATTTGCCTTGCAGTAATTTAAAATGCAACTAATCTTTTTGATCATCTAATATCTCTATAATTACAAATCACTAAATATATATTTTATCACATGCATAAATTCAAGAGTCCACGATTTATATTTTTAAATTTAACAAATCACCATTATTGTCTGGAAAACACAAAATAAAAGAATATTAACTATTCCCAATCTTCTACCACTTCTAAACTTTAGCATATTTAAATAATTTGATATTTAAGGTATGAGTTTAACTATAGCTCTCTTTTTAATATCATGCATATGTTGCATGTTTTTAGGCAGCCATGTGCTTTATGAAAATGTAAAGCTTCGTTTAAGTGGCTATATTTTTGATTACTTAACAAAAGACATTTATTGGGCAGACAATTTTTAGTTTTGTTTGCATTCAAAATTTGTAATGCCAATCATGAATGTAGATTTTTGTCAATATTTCTTATTGCACTGATATATATAATACCTATTGATAATCTCGTGTATTTAGAACTTGCTCTTACATATTATAAAATTGATTCATATACATAATATTTAAAAAGCAGAAATAAAAAAGCAAAACTTTAAGATTGCTACAAAAAATATACAAGCAATCTTTGACTTGCAAATAGAAAAGGATATGTTAAATAAGACATCTTGTTTAAAAATGGAAAAAAAAATGACCTAAGCTAAAGAAATGGATGGATTTGTTTACATTTAAAACTCAAACCTTGGAATCACCAAAAGACATCATAAAAATTTGAAAAAAAAATAGCTTCAAGCTTGAATAAAATAGTTATATTTGTAATATAGGAATAAGAACATAAAAATTCATTAAGACATTAAAAAGATAAATAGTTCAATAGAAAATTAAAGGAATCTTAAAGTAATGTTTTAAAGAAAATGTAATGTAGATATGCAAGAAACATATAAAGATATTCAACCTCTTTATCAACCATGTTGACAGACACAAATCACAAATTTTAGAACTCCATATGCAAGGGAGGTATACAACAACAATTTCTCTTTATTACTTGTGAGAGTATATATGGGAATGCCCATTTTGGAAAACAATCCATTATTCTCAATAAGGTGAACATGCACAGTTCCAATGATTTCATTATTTGATATAGATCCTCAGAGAAACCATTTTATGAGGACAACAAAGACAGTTACAAGATCAGTCATTTGAGTATTGTTTATAGTAATTAAAATAACAGCATAATGCTCATTGGAAGGGGAATGGGTAAATAGGCTATGTTGCCTTTAAGCAGAGAATATAGAAATATGAATACACTCATCAGAAAGAACAATGAGGAAAAATCTTATACACTGAACTCTTTGATGTAAAGAAGCACTAGGAAACCATGTATTACAGGTTATTCTTTTTTATAATGATTTGTTTTTCATTCATATATGCGTGATAAAATATTTTTAAACAAAGAAATAAAGTAACTTTCTGGATGATGATTATGACTGTTGGGAAAAAGGTAGAAAGAAAACAAAGAATATAAAAATGGCCATTTTCTAACAGCATTGGAATTGTAAATATTGGAAAACCCCAGAAATATAGTAAATACAGTGCTGTAATCACCACAACCTGCAATCACTCCCCCACAGTACCCTCTGCAGTAAGGCTTATGGAGGAAATTTTAAAAGTATCTAAAAAATCTGTTATATTTCCATATTTCTTCTTTGTTCATTGCCCTAACAAATGATGGAGGATATTCTACTTCTATCTGATGGGAAGTATCAGTCCAATGCACAATGCAAGCCTATCTACCTTCTATACTTGCTTGGTATTTCACATACAGTTTATCACACAAAGTGAAATTAAGTATTTTGCTTTAAAAGGTGATAAAACATCTTAAATCTGGGTCAATTCCAGCTCCTGCTGGACTACAGGCTGTCTTCCTTCTGGGCAAAGATCCCATTGGGAAAATATAAATATCTCCTTAAATACCCGAGTGTACCTTAAAGGTTTGAAGATAAGGGGATGCAATTGGTAATGTGTCTTATTAACTTTGGTGCAGATTGAGATAATGAACTACCTTGCTGATTTAACCATCAGGATGTATGGCCTCTTCTGTGCTCGATACATTTGAAGGACATAGCTGGAGAGTCTGAATGCACTAGCTTTACAGGTCACCTTTTCAAAATAAAATACAGTCCTGAACTAGAGCTAAAAAGCACTTAGAATTACTATTGAGATTAACCATTTGGAACTTAAAATTACTTTGAAATCAGAGAATTCACAGTGGATTTGAAGGACAGCACAAATTAAGAAGTAAACATCTATTCAAAATGGTAGATGGAGCTAATGTGGTAAACTCTATCCCAAACCCTATTTCAGTAATGCTGAAATACTGCATATAAGAAAAATATTTTAAATTCATAGCTCATCTTTAAAAATGTATAAAAACCTCAAGTGTCAGAAAAAAAAAAAGTACAAGTTCAATGTGGGAAACCAAGCTCAACAAAATCCTGGCATATCAAAATGAGGTATATGATATAAAGCTAGAGTACCTAACTCTAATTTGGAGCTGGGAATAAGACATAGATTTCATGAATTGCAGGAAGATGGAAATTAATAATGTATTATATGACTCTTCCTGGAAACAAAACAAAAAAAATATATATCCCCAAATCTTGGAGTACATGGAATGAGCCAGGATGTCAAGAATCTTTTGGAATCATGGCTAGATAATAAGGTTCCACTTATAAGAAATTTCAATCTAAGCTTATATCACACTTGAGAGTAGGGCATAGTACCTTTAGAACTCTCGTAGAGACAAATATGAGGTGTCATAAGGACCCTGCAATAGTCCATAGCAGAAAGAATTTCTAGGAGAAACAATTCCTACTATAGGTGATTTCAGAAATAAAAAAGGATATAGGTCCCATTAGGAGAATCAGTGCTCTAGCATTAGTTCTAATAAGTGGTAAAATCTATACTTTATGACATAGAGATAATGGGAAAAAGATGATTTTATGATAAATATACTTATTCTAATGGAATGTATTTCCAGTAGAATTTATTTTCTTGAGATTGGCAACTAATGTTCATATTAAAGAAAAAAAGACCAAGTTGCCTACATGTTATATTGGGAGCACATTTATTCATCTTTTTCACAAGCCCTGGTGTAATTAGAGAGGGCTGAGGGGAGCTGAAGAGGAGATATTTAAAGGAAATGAAATAGGGCAACCCTTCTTGTTTAGATTTCTATGGGGAGAGGTAGAAAAAATACATCTGAATTCTTTTTATTATCAGACTTACAAGAGAACCACTCATGTACTTGCTGAGTTATTTATGGAGTCATTTATATGAAATGTCATGTTGAGCTCTTGGTATGGCCAAAGAGGAATCAAGAAAAAACTCTTTAAAAATTATCTCCCCTGAGCAGAATGAAATGCAGGTTCTTCCAGTATCCATAGGGTCTGAATTCAGATGTGGTAAGTAAATAAAAACCCAGGGAATCAAAGAAATATTGGTCAGAAAGAAGTAATCAGCAATGGAATGTGGTGTCCTGCTATTGGCAATAGTAAGCCTGAAACTTCTGTTAAACAATACAAGGTACCATGAATGTCTAGGAAAGCGTTGGTGGGTGGGGGGGTGGGGGTCCAAAATCCATATAGATCCCCAACAGACTGCATTAAGTTTTTGGAGAGCAAGCCAGGTCAGTGATGATAACATTCAGAAAAGGGACCATAGACTAATTTCAATGATGTATGTGGGTGTCAAAAGAAAGGAATGAAGAAAGAGAGGAGGAGAAGAGAGGAGAGGAGAGGAGAGGAGAGGAGAGGAGAGGAGAGGAGAGGAGAGGGGAAGGGAGGGGAAGGGAGGGGAAGGGAGGAGAGGGGAGGGAGGGGGAAGGGGAAAAGGAGGGGAAAGGGAAGGAGAAGGGAGGGGAAGGGGAAGGGGAAAAGGAGGGGGAAGGGGAAAAGGAGGGGGAAGGGAAGGGGAGGGGAAGGGGAAAGGAGGGGAGGGAGATGAGAAGAGAGAGGAGAAATGAAAATGAAACGAAACAAAACAAAACAAAACAAGAAATAGCAATTGTGGCCAGCAAGAAGAGAACATTCATATGGAGAATATTTCCTCTTCTTCATCTTTCTTTATGCCAATATGAAAAGATGAGCATCCAGAAATTGGGGAGAAGGGGAGATTGTAAGACCACTGTTTTTCTCAAACCTACCTCTATAAATTACCAAATTAATTTAAACTAATAGATTTAAATAAACTATGAGATTGAAATTTAAACTATATTAAATGTTAATAACTAAGAGTTAATATAAAGTTATGAGGTCAGACTCGAACATTGTTTAAGAAGCTAACTGCTGCTGGTGCCACGGCTCACTAGGCTAATCCTCCGCCTTGTGGCGCCAGCACACCGGGTTCTAGTCCAGGTCAGGGCGCCGGATTCTGTCCCAGTTGCCTCTCTTCCAGGCCAGCTCTCTGCTGTGGCCAGGGAGTGCAGTGGAGGATGGCCCAGGTGCTTGGGCCCTGCACCCCATGGGAGACCAGGATAAGTACCTGGCTCCTGCCATCGGATCAGCGAGGTGCGCCAGCCGCAGCACACCGGCCGCAGCGGCCATTGGAGGGTGAACCAATGGCAAAAGGAAGACCTTTCTCTCTGTCTCTCTCTCTTTCACTGTCCACTCTGCCTGTCAAAAAAAAAAAAAAAAAAAGGAAGCTAACTAAAAATGGAGTTTGTCATGTTTGGTTGTAATTATCAAAAATAACTGTTTCACGCTTATTACTGATTGAGACTTATTCAGACCTATTGTGTATGGAATACTTACATAGAAGTAGATCAATTGTCCAAAAAAAAAAAAAACCAGATAGATTTCTAAAAGAACTAAAATATTGAGAAACAGAAAATATGGACTTTGTAAAAATATAAAAAGTCATGCATACATAGATGAATCAGTGTTTGTAGATAGATATGAGTAGATTTATCTATTTAAGATAAATCACCCAGAATCAAGCAGATTTAGAGAAGAATATCAAAGATATTAAAGATAAGGTGATAGGATGGTGAGATTCTTCATAGATCTCCTAAATTTATATTAAAAATAGGAATATATGGAAGAAAGGGTTAACCTATCCATTCTTATTAACATATCAGGTGGCAATATAAATGAAAGTAAACATTCAGACAAAACAGTGAAACTGCAAAGCACTTAAGACAAAAACATAGCATGCCAGAGAAAAGTAGAAAAGAACAATAATTTTATAGCAGACTTCTTAACAGCAAGAAACTTCAGGAAAAGGAGGGAATCATATTTTCAATACTGTAAAAAAAGTTATATTCTCGTGGTTCAATGTTCAAATATGCTATTATTTAATACTATGGTCAAACATATTTTCAACCATACAAAATCTGAGAGCATTTGTTACACTAAATGAAAGTTTAAGAAAGAAACTGACTACACAAACAAAGGGAAAGATAAGGAAATTGATCACATAACTGGTTAAATAACACTGGCTACAATAAATAAACATAATGCAAAATAATGATTACAACAATAGCAGCAATAGCAATGGTACTGAATAATTGGGGGGAGTAGGAAATAAGATACAAATGAAATGCCAGGCAACAAAAATGTAGAAGATGGGTTAACCACGTTGGTAATTACATAATGCTAAATTTTCTCCCATATTAAATTGTAATAGGCACATCAGTAAAATTTACCATTGCTAAATTTTGTTGATTAATATATGCAGGATAGTAATTAAGCGCATTGTTATATAAATCATATTTCAAACAAATAGAGAAGGAATAAAAAAGGGACTAAGTTACTTCATAGTTTCAATGCAAAGAGGCAAGGTTAGAAGCGTTATCACAGATGAATGGCAAACAGAAGAGTAACTCAACAAATGATCTTAAAAATTTTGAAAAAAAAAATCCCTAAAAATATTGAAAAAAATTTGAAAAAAATTCCCTAAATTAAATTTCTGATAAAAAGTATCATTTAAATGAACAACATTAATAATAGGAAGCAAAGAATAATTATGTAAGATACTAAGAAAATGAGAAAATAATACTCAACTGTTTTATTTAAATATTGTCATAAAGCAATTTTCTAGATGTAAAGATGCCCTTTCTCATGTATCATGATAGCAGATTTGTTATCACTTCCATGAAACTTTTATCATGCCATCCCTTCCATTCCTGCTCTATTTTCTATTCTATAACACTCACACAGCACTAATGTTAGAGATGTATCTTTACATTCTCAACAACTCTAATAGTCCTGGCACAAAGATGGCCTTTGTTAAGTGTCTGAGAGGTGAACTGGATTAAAAAAAGATTAAGTACTGGAAAGCAAGGAAGAGATTGGAACTGATAACATAGTAACTTAGAGACCACATCCTATAATTAGAAATGTGTAATTTGGAAATAACTAGTATATCTGGGGTAAAAAATGTATCTTGGAAACTACTGATTTAAACTGTATCTGCCTTTAAGTATCAAATGATCAGTATATAAATCACGTTTGTATTTGTGTGTAATTGAAATGAAATAGCTCATCTAGTTTTCTCAACAATTTTATGAAGCTGTATTCTAATGTCCATTTTACATACTGCAAACAGGTTTATACAGGTTGAACAAGCCTGAAGTTATACAACTTACAAGTGCACGAGTAAGAAATTTAAACCTCAGTAACTTTATGCCAGAAACATATTTTTTTAATCACTATGCTTCACATACAACCATATGTATACAAATAACTGACAAAATTCAGAAAAGCAACTGACCTCCAATGTCTTGCATTTTCCATTCAGCCTTGTGCACAGCCATTGATAGTTGGTGGTTAGAGTGTCAAGTTCCTTTTTTAAGGCCTCTTGTGCTGCAGGTGGAGCTTGAGCTATGACACTATTTACCGACTCAGTTAGGAGTTTCACTTTTGATTCTTTTTGTTGCGCTTCTTCTTTAGCTCTCTGAAAAACAATGAATATTGTTTTAATGTCAAGGCAATGGCTTTACTTGCAAAATGAATTCCTACGTATCATGTCATTTTGTCCTCATAATATTGTTGTTAGGATAAGATTAATGAAAACATATCTTTTTAAAAAAGATTTATTTGAAAGGCAGAGTTAGAAAGGCAGAGGCAGAGAAAGAGAGAAAGAGAGAAATAGAGAATTAGCCTTCCATCTGATGGTTTACTCCCCAAATGGCTGCAATGGCTGGAGCTGCACTAGTCTGAAGCCAGGAGCTTCCTCTGGTTCTCCCATTTGTGTGCAGGGGCCCAAGGACTTGGGCCATCTTCCACTGCTTTTCCAGGCTACAGCAGAGAGCTGGATCGAAGTGGAGCAGCCAGGATTTGAACCGACACCCATATAGGATGCCAGTACTGCAGGTGGTGGCTTTACCCACTACACCACAGCGCTGTCCCTGAAAATATATCTAATACTTACTCCAATCCTTTTTGTAAATTCAGAGTTGGTTGTAATTAGAAACTTTATAGAAAATTTGTGATCAGAATATAATACTTAATATGAAGACTTTGAAAACAGTCAGTGCTTGGATATGTATTTGTGGCTGTGTGTGTGTATGTGTGTGTGTGTTTGTATAAAGTTGTTTTAAACAAGTCAGAAACAAATATTTGAATACTATCTTAGGTTCAAAAATTTATAGCCGTCTAGAATAGAAATAACGTGTAAATCACTCAGATGGATGAATAACAGTGAAATTTGTACAAACATCATTATTTAAAGTAAAAGACAACTAACACAGAAAGGTCCCTTTATTTTTATATTTGGAACCATATTTTGATTAAAAAATGTTCCATTCAGTAATCGAAAAATATATGTGAGAAAAAAAAAAAAAAGGAGAGAGAAACACAGTCCCTAAAATCTGGCCTGGCCTTTACAGCTATGCTCTGGTTCCGTCTCAGGGAAGATAATTTGTTTCACAGAATTTCAACATAGGACAAGGCCCCTTCGTTAACATGATGGATTGGGAACACAAAAGGACCACTCCTACATTATGCCTGAATACAGGCACAGATGTCAACATTGACCAAGACACAAAATATCAAATGCTCTCCTATCCAGGTTAATGTGAGTGGCTGCTGCTTCTTTATCAACTACTATTTTACCTCACTCTAGTCTTCCCTCCTACTGCACAAGATACCCAGAGAGTTACCCCTACTCACTGATAGCAAGCAATTCAAAGTAAACCCCTTAAACTCCCCTCAAACCACCAAATACAGGACAGGCTCTATAGTGGCTCTTCATTCAATCACACACTCCACCGTACACCATGGAATATACTTCCTCTCACTACAAAAGTTAACATATCCAAGTTTTTCAACTATGGGAAACTTGCTGGTGGTTTTTGGCAATAAGACATTGATTCTCCTTAATTTCCAATATGTACATTCATTTCAAAAACACCCCCCGACACATATGCATATATGGTGGGCTTTCAAGCATTTAGTTTATGTGTGTGAGGGATATGAAGGGGCAGAAAGCGGAATGGAAACAAGACATGGAAAAATACTATACATGTATAAATATTGGGGGCCAGCATTGTCGCACAGTGGGTTAAAGCCCCAGCTGCAACACTGGCATCCAATATGGGTGCCGGTTCAAGTCCCAGTTGCTCTACTTCCAAACCAGCTCCCTGTCGATGTCCCTGGGAAAGCAGCAGATAATGGCCCGTGCCCGTGTCCTTGGGACCCTGCACTCATGTGGGAGACCTGGAAGAAGCTCCTGGCTTTTAGCTTCGGATCAGCTCTGTTCTGGTCATTACAGCCATTTGAGGAGTGAATCAGAGATGAAAGAGCTCTCTGTCTCTACCTCTCTCTTTAACTCTGTCTTTCAAATAAATAAAATCTTTAAAAATGTATAGTTCTTAATTCCAGTAACCACTGTTGCTGACAGGAGTTTAATTCTTTTGGTAAGTTCTGGGTAATATCTGCCTCCAGATTATTCCATGTTGGGTGAGAGAACTGAGATATAACTTATATATCATTCTCCATAATTAGTTGAAAGTTGGTGGGGAAAATGTTAATTTCCTAGCACTTGCAGTCTACTAAACAGGGGAGAAAGTGAGATTCAGTGGCCAGGGACAGCCCTCAGGTAAAGAAATGCAAGTTCTGGCAGGAGAAAGAGGGGCCTTCGTACCGTGATGTGGTGATAGTAAAGAATTATGGGAAGAACACAGAGTCAGCTAAAAAGACCTTTATATTAATCAAAATAATCACCCTATTCCTTTAGACTTAGTCCCACAATTCCTTAAAAGTATGCAGTCGGTGGCGAATGCATCATTGAGCATGAGATTTGTTTCTCCACATATCATATTTGATTGCAGTAATTATAGAATTATCAACTATTTGACAACTATGAATCACTTAGTATGTGTTGCTGTGTGCTGTGTTCACCATGTCTTTCAGGATACTTCATTGGATCTTTAACAAAATCTACTGAAATGCATTTTCTCTACATTAGACAATGGAAAACTGCAGCTCAGAGAGTTTTAAGTAAATGGTCCTGGGAGTTACATCTTTTATTTCTTAGTTTCTGTTAAGCCTGTCTCAAATCTCCTGTGAGATGAGAAGGAGCATGTTGCTGTGGATTCAATGAATGAAATAATTCATTTAGGCAATAAACAACCCATAAAACTGTCTAAAAATGTAGAAAAAGAAACACTTCTTCCATTGAATTTTAGGCTTTCATATATTCTTTTTGAATAGCAGGCTTAGATTTGGGGAAAGGTTTATAGAAGAAAAAGAGCAAAATTTATTAATGTAGTAGATATGAGAAAAGGAGATTATGATGAATTTCTCTTCTGTGGGAAATGATAGAAAGTTAAATGAGTTGTATAGCTTAGATATAATCCTTAAAATAAAAAGCAAAATGGATGATGTAGTCCAGACATAACCCTCACAAAAAAGGCTCTTAATCACTTTATGTCCATAAATCTAATCATGGTATGTTCAGACATCTTTCACTGCCAGTATTTCAAATGAGTGGTTCTCAAAATATGGATCCTCGCAATCACACTCTGGAACTTGTCCCTTGACACCACATGGGAATCTGTTAGAGAGAAAAAGCTCATGTCCCACCCAAGAGCCACTGAATCAGAAATTCAGTTAGTGAGACTAGGCAGACTGTGTTTTAAACAAGTAATTCAGGCAATTCCTGTTCTCCAAATGTATGTGTTTTTCATGATACAAAAGACATTTCAGTGGGCCAGCATTGTGGTATAGCAGGTGAAGCTGCTAGTGACAATGGCATCCCATATGGGTGTCTGTTCATGCCTTGCAGTTCCACTTCCAATCCAGCTCTGTGCTAATGACCTTGGAAAGCAGCAGAAGATGGCCCACTTATTTGGGCCTCTGCCACCCACATGGAGATCTGGATCAAGTTCCTGAATCTTGGCTTCGACCTGCCTCAGCCCTGGCCATTGTGGCCACTTTGGGAGTGAACCAAAGAATGTAAGCTCTCTTTCTTTCTCCTTCTCTGTCTGACTTTCAAATAAACAAACAAAATCTTTCAAAAATCATTTCCAACCAAAGTTTAAGCATATGGTCATTTCCAATTTCCAAAAGAATTCTGAGGTCAGATGTTGCATATCAAATACTTCCCTCTGCTTGTACACATCAACAGAAAAAAAATTCTTAACAAGGAAAAAATAAGTTATCAAAACAGAATGGTCATTTTTAGGGAAAACACAGGAAATAAAACAAACAGAAGGAGGTCTTTGCTTTTTTGTTGAGTAAATCAAGGAGAGATGTCAAAGTAGTTCTGTTAATATTTTCTGACAATATAGAAAAATTTGCTCTTAAAATGAGCACAGGTTCAAGTTCTGGACAAGGTACTACCCTCTAGGTAACGAAATTGATCTAAACAGATTGCCTTGATGGGAAGGAAAAATTCTCAAGGAATAGGAATCTTCCTGCCAATTCCTTGGGTTGTTGTTGCTAGAAGCTACTGAGTTTCCTTTTTTTAATAAGGATGCCATGGTGCAGTAATTTTATAGCAAAATTATTTAAATATGCCAATCCATGTGAACAAATTGGTTGGACCATTCATTTCAGTAATTGTTTTTAAAATTTAAAAATGTGTGACACTGTGTTCTCCAACACTGGAAATTAAAGGGATGTGATGAAGTGGTTGCCCACACAGGTAGACTTTTCAAGGAGGGAGGGAAGATAGGAAGAGGGTCTAAATCAAACCAAAAAACCTGGAGACAATCAGCAGCTGAAGACAAGCTGTTATCTGAAATAGCCTTTATAGGGATTTGAAGTAGTGGTTAGATGACATTAGAAGACATAGTGAGAAAAGATGAGAAACTGAAATTAAAGGAGAAAAGCCACATGGATGGCATGCAAATTGTAAGTAAGGCAAAAGGGAATACATTGGGAAGGGACTGGATGAGATGGGCTGAAATACCTTCAACTCTCTGGGTTCTGTCTCAGATAAAGCTTATATGACTATGCCTAAATTATTTGACCTTTCTGGAGATTTTAGTTTTTTGACCAGCCAAGAGAGAAATGGCATTCTACATTCAAAGAACCTCCTAGCTCTTCAATTTTGACATAGTTTCCCTCATGGTGATCCCCCTACCACAGCCAAATTTAAAATAATTATAGTTCACTATTTGGAACACTCTAATAGCTTTCCCTTTTCGCTTCAAATTGAAATTCCTATGGCATCTTATAAAACCCCTGCGTTAGTGGATATATGCCAATACCCTCAAACTCATCTCAGGTCATTTATCCCATTTCACTCCTGGCAGGCAGGCAGGCAGGCAGGCAGGCCTCCTTTTCTTCCTAATGAGCTTTAAAAACTATTTGTAAAAGCTTTTCTCTCTGATGGCTTTTCTCTATAATTCAGATTTCTTAGATTAAATACAATTCCTCACAAAAGTTCTAAAAGTCAAACCTTTCTAAATAGCATCCCACCACTCCCAACCCTTACCCACACACTCCTCATATTTATTTCACAAACCTGGTTTAATTTTTAGGCAAATTACCATTATCTCAAATGATTTTATTTATTTCTCCATTCATCGCCTACTCCACCTCTCTAATACAATGTAAAAAGGGCAGGCAGTAGTCTTGATTACCATTATCTTTGTTCTAGAAGTGCATTCACCTCACTGTAAATACTCAATATTTATTGATCATGAGTGAATGATACACAACACTATTGAACTAGAATGCTCTAGAAATGAAAATTATTTACCAAATTCAATCTTCCTTTTAAGTTTTAATTTTAGCTTCTATAATTGATTAAAACCATGCAACAGATATTGTATTTAAGCATATGAGTTTTCACACAAATATTCTCTGAAACTAAGTATTTATGAATGATTATAAAAATAATATAATAAAGTATGTTGAATTAGTTTCTGAACATGCAGTACCAGTGATAATAGTTATAAAATAACTATTGGGTTTGTAAGTACTTAATTTATGCTAGGCATGGAATAGCACTCTCATGTTCCATTCTTCCAATAACTGTGGGCATTCTGATATTCAGAGATCACAAATGAGAGAATTAAAGCTCAGTGAGTTTACATAACTCACCAAAGATAGAGTTTGCAAGAGGCTGAACCAGATTTTACACCCAATTGTGTGACTTCACATTGATTTTCTCTGTCACAGAGTGTGGGATCAAGTAAATATCTTATTACTATTTCCCCATGGGTTAGGGTCTTTAGCTTATATGTCTGTACTACCATCATTTAGGATTACAACTAAAAATCATTTTTGCAATCTGTGCTAGAAAATTTACTTACATTTCAGTTTCAATCCTGAAAGTTCATAACTGTGATATTACAAACATGATAAAATTCAGGATTATGTGAACTACTGAGTTGTCCAAGCCCATACTGAAAATACCACTGTGTACAATATACAGTCCTTACTTCCAAACCCATGTTACATACATTTCCTTGTTCTTTTGTTTATCCTTTTGTTTCAAGAGGAGTACATATAAACTGGTCTTTTAAATCCATATTAAAAGCCAAATTCTAAGAAACCTCTTCAAACTACCAAATTAATACAATTTGTTGACTACATGTTGTCTTATCAAGAACACTTAGCCTCAGTTACAACTTAACTTGCCTCAGCTAGAAATATCCAGTGAGATCATCGGATTCCATTCCATACAGAATTTTCAGAAATAATCTTTCAAATTGTGACTGTCAATCTTTATATTTTGACATAATGCATTAAAGTTAATGAATAGTTCATAATTTGGGGGTCAACACTGTGGAGTAAGGGGTTAAGTGGCTGCCTGCAATTCTGGCATCCCATATAGGCACTGGTTAGAATCCTGGCTGCTCTACTTCCAATCCAGCTTCCTGCTAATTTGCCTGGAAATGCAGTAGTGGATGGTCCAAGTATTTGGACCTCTGCACCCATGTGGGAGATCTGGAGGAGGCTTCTGGCTTCAGTCTGGCCCAGCCCTGGCCATTGTGGACATTTGGGGAGTGAATCAGCAGATGGAAAACTTTCTCTCGCTCACTCGCTCGCTCACTTGCTAAATTTCAAGTAAATCTTAACAAAGGATTTTGTAGTAAGAAGAAAAAAAAAAGCACTGTGCTTCAGGAGTAGAGACAAGGGCTGTAAACAATCCATTGAATCTCAAAATGTCCATTTCACTCCAATATATTGTATTTTTGGTACTCTATTAGTTGCCACCATGGATTTCTTCATTTAGTCTAGGGTTAATCTAAAGAGTATAAAGTAAACTAAAATTAGATCATTGTAAAAATTAAGAGAGGGAATAAGAGAGGAAGGAGAACAAAGGGTGGGAACATGGGCAGGAGGGAAATTTTGGTGGGTTGGGAACTATGTGTTCTGAAATCAGTATAGATGAAATACATGAAATCTGTTCACCTTAAATCAAATAAAGAAGATTTTATAAAATCTAAGTTGATAGCATATTTCAAAATAAATAAGAATCAATCTCTAAAACCAAGATGATGAGATGATAAAGAATCATAATTTCTGGTTATGATATGGTTATTTCCTAATTTTCCTTTTTTTTTTTAAATTTATGTTACCTTCATCTCTTCAACTGCTGTCTGTAATTCATCTGGAGTTTTATATTCAAAATCTCTCTCCAGATATTCTTCTTCCGCCTGTGTCATCCATTCATGCATCTCGGATAGATCCTTCTGAAGACTTAAAGTTTTATCCAGACCTGCCTTTAAGGCATCTTTTCTGGTGTAGACCTTCCATAAAACAAGCAAACAAGCAAAGCATGAACTGGCAGTGACCAAACATCATCACATTATCATTCAGTCTGTAAATAACAGAAAGTTTAGATAGCAAAGATGAAGTAAAAGGTTTATATGCATAAGAAAAATATCTCATGAATATCAGATACACTTAATTTCACTTAAGAGTGAAAATTAGATATAGTCAATTCCTTGGTATACTTAATAAAATTAACAGGTTTCACTATGACAACAGTTTATCTTCATGTGTGGCAATGTTAGTTTGGGAATAGACAGCAAACAGAACTCATTTCTGTAATATGTTTAACTAAAGTGTCCTTGCAATTTTAATAGTATACACAGAAGCATTATTTCTTTGTGCTTTTTAATACTGTTTTAAGAATAAAATATTTCCCAGGACTTAGTCACAACATATCTGGAGAAACCTCTTGTGAATAAAAAAGAATAATGAATATAATATGCAGTTAGGTCATTCTCAAAAAGAAGATAGCATACAAACTTATACATACACATACATAAGCATGCAAAGTTTGTTTCTAACATTTATAGTCAAATGGTTGTAAGTTAAAGGGAATCATTATATTTTCACATGTAAGATGGGCCAAAAATGTAACAAAGATGTATATTTTGGCAGGGATTTAGAGGAATAAAATTTTTATATATGTTAAGAGAAATATCCAATAGTACAACTGTTCAGATAGCAAATCGGCAAAATACAATAAAATTGTTAATGTTCATGAATATGAGTCTACATTTCCACTTTTAAGAGTATATCATACCAAACACACTTAACAGATTTTTATGTATAATGTTCAATTTAGCTATGAATACGGGAACACATTGGAAACAAACTCAAATACACTTTCTTAGAAGACTAAATAAATGATAACAAACACAAACATATCATAGAATATTATGTGTCACCAGTGCATCATTCCAGCTGAAATGAAAAGTTGCTCAATACACAATTTTGAGTTTAGAGGTAAGATACAAAACACTCCGTGTGGTTATAGAGAACAAGTTAATCAAAACTTGCAGTATGAAAATGTACTCCATGCTTTAAAACTAAATGAGAGGAAAAGAATCAAAAGTAATTTATTTTTAAGGAAAGAAAGGTATTTGGCTATTCTGAGGTGAAAGCATGAGTTTATCGGGAAGAAGAACAGCTACAGAGTAAGAACACCTGGATTTAATCCCCAGTAAGCTAAGTGAAACCAGAAACATCATTTCTCTATATTTTAGCTTCACAACTAACCTAACAGTTGGACTAGATGATTTCCAAGGTCTTCTTCAAATGTAACATTCAACAACTCTACAGCTAATCAAAGATAAAGAGAGAGAGATGGGGTGGGGTGGGGGAGTTTTTTGGTTACATATATAGATAGAATTCTGTGAAAGGTTTTGTTTAAAAAAGTTTTGTTAATATAGAGAACAAATTTGATATATTTCATAGATACAATTCTAAGAAGATAACCATACTTCCCTCTCTCCCTCCCTGTTAATCTACCTCCTTCCATTCTTTTAAGTACTATAATAATGTAATTTTAATTCATCAATAATGTTCAACAAGTAGAAAGTAGAAAGGTCACTGTTCCACAGAAGTATAGACAAAGGCTATAAATAATGAAATCATAAGATATCAGTTCCATTCTTAAAAATTTTATATTCTAAGCCGGCGCCGCGGCTCACTAGGCTAATCCTCCGCCTAGCTGCGCCGGCACACCGGGTTCTAGTCCCGGTTGGGGCGCCGGATTCTGTCCCGGTTGCCCCTCTTCCAGGCCAGCTCTCTGCTGTGGCCAGGGAGTGCAGTGGAGGATGGCCCAGGTGCTTGGGCCCTGCACCCCATGGGAGACCAGGAAAAGCATCTGGCTCCTGGCTCCTGCCATCAGATCAGCGCGGTGTGCCGGCCGCAGCGCGCCTGCCGCGGCGGCCATTGGAGGGTGAACCAACGGCAAAAGGAAGACCTTTCTCTCTGTGTCTCTCTCTCTCACTGTCCACTCTGCCTGTCAAAAAATAAAAAAAAATAAATAAGAATTAAAAAAAAATTTATATTCTATATTAACTGTCATATATCATAGAAAAATATGATATTTGTCTTTTTGGGATTTAGGACTGGCTGATTTCAATAAGCATAATGGTCTCCAGTTGCATCCATTTTGTTGTATAAGACAGGATTTCATTTTTTTATAACCGAGTAGTATTTCACTGTGTATATACTCAACATTTGCTTTATCCAGTTACCCTACTTCTCACACTATTCAAAACAATTGAGAGGGAGGAAATCCTCCCAAACTCCTTTCATGACTCAAGCATCATTTAATTCCAATGCCAGGTAACGATACAACAAACAAACATCACTGTAGGCCACTATCCCTGATGAACATAGATGCAAAAATTTTCAAAAAGATACAAGCTAATTAAATCTAAAACACATCAAAAGATGATCCACCTTGATCAAATAGGATTTATTCCAGGGATGCATGGATGGTTAAACAAACACAAACCCATAAATGTGAAGCATCCCATTAACAAATTGATGAATAAGCATCACATGATTACCTCAATAGATACAGAGAAAGCATTTGATAAAATACAACATTCTTTCATGATCAAAAAAAAAACATTAAGTGAACTGGGTATAAATGGAACATATCTCAACACAATTAAGGCAGTATATGACAAACCCATAGTCGGCATCATATTGAATGGGGAAAAGCTGGGAGCATTTCTACTAAGAATTCCCACATTCATCACTGTTATTTAATACAGTTCTAGACATTTTAGCCAGAGTTATTAAGCAAGAAAAAGAAATCAAACGGATACTAATTGGAAAGGAGGCAGCCAAATTATCCATGTTTTCAGATGATATAATCTTATATTTACGGAAACCAAAAGACTCTACTAAGAGACCATTGAAACTCATAAGAGTTTGACAAAGTTGCAGGCTATAAAATCAACACAAAAAATCATTAAACTTTGTATACATGAATAACATGGCTGAGAAAGAATTTGTAAGATTAAAACCATTCCCAACAGCTAAAAATAATTTAAATACTTTCAAATAAATTTACCAAGGATGTTAAATATCTCTTCAATGAAAATTATAAAACATTAGGGAAAGAAATATAAAATGACACAAAAAATGAAAAAAAAATCTGTGTTCCTGGATTGGAAGAACTAATATGATCAAAATTTCCATACTACCCAAAGTAATTTATAGATTCAGTGTGAACCCAATAAAAACACCAAGCACATCCTTCTCAGATCTAGGAAAAAAATGATGTTAAAATTCATATGGAATCAATAGAGACCCTGAGAAGCTAAAGCAATCCAAACAATAAAAACAAAGCCAGATGCATAACAATACCAGAATTCAATACATATTGCAGGGTTGTTATAATCAAAACAGTCTGGTAATGGTACAAAAAATAGACAGCAGACCAGTGGGACAGAACAAAATCCTCAGAATTAACCCATGCACCTATAATCCAACTAATCTTTGACAAACGAAAATCACTTCCTGGAGAAAGGACAGTCTCTTCAATAAATGGTGTTGGCAGAATTGGATCTATGAATGCAGAAGTAGGAAATAAGACTCCTACTTTACACCTTATAAAAAATTTAACTCTAAATGGATCAAAGATATAAATATATGAATTGATACCATGAAATTACGAGAGGAAAACAATGGGGAAACTCTGCAAGGGAGTGGCATAGGCAAAGACTTCTTGGAAAAGACTCCAGAAGTACAGGCAATCAAAGCAAAAATAGACAAACAGAATTACATCAAGCTAAAAAGCTTCGGCACAACAAAACACTCAACCAAGTGAAGAGGCAACCGACAGAATGGGAAAAAATATTTGCAAGCTATGTAAATGATAAAGGATTAATATCCAGGATATATAAATAATCTGGTTATGGGCAAAAGACATGAAGAATCATTTTTCAAAGGATGAAATACAAATGGGCAACAGACACATGAAAAAAAGTTCAGTATCACTAGCCATCAGAAAAATGCAAACAAAAATCACAATGAAGTTTTACCTCACTCCAGTTAGAATAGTTATCATCCAAAATTCAAAAATCAAAAAAATAACAAATTCTGGTGAAGATGTAGAATAAAAAGTACCCTACTACAAATCTGGTGGGAATGTAAACTAGTACAGCCATTTTGGAAAGTAAGGAGATTCCTCAGAAAGCTGAAAATAGATCTACGATATGACACAGCCATCCCACTCCTAGGAATTTACCCAAAGGAAATGAAATTAGCATATGAGTGTTATCTGTACCCTCATGTTTATAGCAGCTCAATTCATCAACTGTGAAATGGTTTAGGTTAAATTTACATTATTCCCTTAGCCTTATCATATTAGTGATTCCAAAATGCTTGCCTTAAGCTAACTAATCTACTATACAGTTTAAATTGATTACATTGCCTTGTCACAATATGTAAAATAGAAAGCTCTTCACCACTGTCTTCCACACTCAAACACACTTTATTTAATCTCTCGTCTCAGAACAAGGGATGCCTTTGGACTTCCCCACAGTCATCGACTGCTGTTCAGAGCAAAATGTTCTGAAATCGGTTACTTTTTGTATATTCCCTTTGTATTTTCCTCCATTACAATGTCTTAAAATCTGCTATCTTGCTTCTTTTAGGCCATCCTATAAATATGCTCATACCCATCCCCATGATTTAAAATTTAAACATCCATCTTACCATAACTTAACATAGCATTATTTTGAAAAACAGTCTACTCCTGTCTCTGTTTACTGTTCTTTCCATAATTTCCAACTATAACTGTGTTTTTGTGACCTCTTACTAAGTTCATCAAGGATTTCTGAATTCTAAACCTAATGTGTACTTTCCAAACGATCTATTACCTAACCTCCCTCTTATTGAGAACTTGCGTCTCATAACTAAAGTTGATTTCTTGAAATCCTTTATTTCCTTGATATTTCAGAATCAGATCACTGCTCTTCCTTTTTCTTTGGTCATTTTCTTTTCCCAGTAGCCTCGCTGGCTTCTTTCTACTTGATAATACTTAAATATAAATGTTTTTCAGAGTTATGTCATTAGTTATCTTCTCCCATCATTGTTGCAAAAACAATTTTCTATTTTTTCTCACATATAAAGTAACATTCCAGACCGGTTTTCCCTTGTTGTAAATTATTTATATCTGTGTGGCCAACACACAGCAGAAGTCAATAAAACTACATTTTCTCCCAAGTGTGTTCCTATAACTACATGACAGATCAATGTTCATATTAGCAAATACTAAATTTCTACCAGCATACTATGGAAAACAAACTATGTTTTAACTCCTCTCAGAAGTGTTGCATATACCAACACACAGGCTTAGATTTGATAAAGGATATCTTGGATTGTTAATGAAAGGTTTTCAGGAGAGGAGTGAAATAATTTGGTATTTTAATAGTCTCAATCTGGCTGCTGTGCTTCAAACATGCTCTATGGGAACTGGCAAAGGTGGGACTAGGGAAAGAATTCAGGAAATTTTATCTAGGAGACAAAGAATGGTGGCTTTGTCCAGGGTGAGTGCAGAAGATGGTAAAAAAAAAAATCTCGGATTATGGGATTTTTGTAGGTAGAACCAGCAACATTTGCTGACAAATTTGATATATGTGTGTAAAAGAAATGCAAGTATAGAAGACAAGAGGACCTCAAAGGCTTTGCCTTAGGTATCTTGAAGGATGGAGTTGATATTTCTTGGGACAAGGAAAAGTCTAGGGTTAAAGTGTTAGATTTAGTGTGTCTATTATTCATCTACATGGAAGGATAGAGTACAGATAGGTATACAGCTCTGAGATTTATGAGAAAAGTGCAGTTAATGAAAACTGCAGAAGAAAAAAATATATATTATATGTAAATCCATGAGGCTGGGTGGGATTTTAGTGCAACAGTTATGACCACTTGGTAGTAGACAACATTCCATGTCAGAATTTCTGGGTTCATATACAGGCAATGCTTCTGATTCCAGTTACCTGTTAAATCATTCTCTGGAAGGCAGCAAGCAATGGCTCAAGTAATTGAGTCTCCACCACCCATGTGGGAGACCTGGATTGAGTTCTACTTGGCATTTGGAGAGTCAATCAGTATATGGGAGTTGCTGATTATAAATAAATAAATAAAACCATGAGGCTGGATGAGTTTACCTTATGGAGTTAATGATGACAGAAAAGAGGAGAAGTTATGAACAGTGAGCCCTGGAATACTTCCTATTTCAGCAGTCAGGGTAATGGAAACACCAAAGATACTGAGCATGGTCAGCAAGCTAAAGAAATCAAGCTACAAGAGAACTGGGAAGACTGATGTTATAGCAGCCAACTTAACAAAGATAAAGACTAAATGCTAGATTTAGTGATATAAATTCACAGGGGAATCTGAAAATGTGCTTCAGTGGAGTGGAGATGATAAAATTTTGATTAGGTAACATCAAGAAATAATGGAAGCAGTAGAAGGGAGATAAAATGAATTTCTGTAAAGAATGTAAACGGAGAGATGTCTAGCGGGATTATGGGGTTAACCAAGGATTGTTTTTAATGAGAGATGATAATGCAGGCTCCTTCTTAGCTATTAAGAATGATCTAGTAGAGAACAGAGGTAGGAAATAGGGTACTATTCAGTGGCTGTTGTAATGTTTTTGTGCAGAAAATAGGGAAAGGGATATAGTACCTAAGTGGTAGAGCTCCCCTTATAAACTCAGAAAGGTCATCTATACAGAAGGAAGGAGCTTTCATGAAGCTTACCTGATGGTCACTGGGAATATTTACAACTTCCCTATAAATACTTCTAATTTCTCAGAGAGAAAGAGAAAGAGAGAGAGAGAGAGAGAGAGAGAGAGAGAGAGAGAGAGAGAGGAATCTAGTTAATTGTCATAGAGTACAGAGTAAAGAAAAACTGTTAGAAATTTGAATAAAGATGTGTGGAAGGCTATCCCCAAAAGATATATTAAGAAAGAAAATGAATGACCTACAAGTTATTTAAAATGACACCCACCTGATCTCTAAATCTACTGTTCATTGCAACTATTATAAATTTATAGTCATTAATAATTGAAATATATAATCATACATTATTAACTTCAAAATATGCATGTTTCGTGTTTTATATGTGTATACTTACATTTCTTTTTCATTTATTTTATTTACCACACATGGACTTCATGATTACTCTGTGCTAGTTACTGGTCTATATTTCATGCCAAGATTTATTCATTTAATAATTTTAAATTCTTATGAGGTAAGCATTGATAGCCCATATTTTAAAAACTAGGGAATCAAATCACAGAGAGGTTAAAAATCTCTTCACAGAGGTTGGTATTCTGGTGAAGCAGGTTAAGTTGTCCCCTGCAATGCCTCAATTCCATATGAGCACCTGTTTGTGTCCTGGCTGCTCCACTTCCAATCTAGTTTCCTGCTGATACACTTGGGAGGCTGCAGATAATGGAAAAAGTACTCATGTACCTCTCATCCTCATAAAAGACTGGATGCTCTTGGCTTCAACCTCACCCAACCTTTGCAGTTGCTGATACTTGGGGAATAAACCAGAGGCTGGAAGATTCTCTCTCCCTCCCTCCCTCCCTCCCTTCCTCCTTCCCTCCTTCCCTCCTTCCCTCCTTCCCTGTTTTTCCCTGTCATTCTGCTTTTCAAATAATTAATTAACCTTAAAAATAAATTAATTAATTAACCAAAGCTCTTAGAACCAGAGGACACATAGTAGTTTCAAGGGGCTAGGGAGAGGAGAGATTGGGGGACATGATGTTTAATTGTACAAAATTTCAGTTATGTGAGATGAATAAGTTCTGGACATATACTGTACAACATATGGTCTCGAATTAACAATACTGTTTTTTTTTATTTAAAAACTCATTAGGAGGATAGATCTTTGGCTAAATGTTCTTCCTATAGAAGAAAACAGTTCCTTAAAATTTAAATAAAATGGAGGAAGAAGAGACATTTTGGAGGTGATGGATAAGATTACGGCCTGGACTATGATAATGGTCTCATGAGTACACACTTATCCCCAGACTCATCAAGTTATAAACAGTAAGCATAGAGAGTATTTTGTATGTCAATCATACTTCAACATAGTGGTTTAAACAAGAAAAACAATCTTTTCCACTCCCAAGTGTTCAGGTATTACTCAGTTTGGCCAAGAATTTTAGGGGATGAAGAGTGGGGAAATACTTTCACTGGAAAATAAGAATTCTTTATTCTTGTGAACATAGTTTATAAGCTGAGTTCAAATATCCTACTTGAATTTCAGATGCATGTTGGTTGTCTTCCCATCTAAAACAAACATGACCAATATGGACCACTGATGACTTTACTCAGTGGGTATACTCTGTTTCTCCCTTAGTCCCAGACTGACTTTCTTCTTTATTTAAAGTTACCATGTCCTACACTGTACCTCAAGATACACAACTCTGAATATGCTGATTTTACCTCATCTTTTTTTCTGGTCTTTCAGTAAGCATCTCCCTTCAGCAACTACTGCCATTTCTAATGAGATCTAATAACAATGAAGGAAGCAATGTTTCACGTTAGGAATGGAATTGTAGTTCTCAGAAAATGTGAGTGTAAAAGTCTTCATCAAAAATATGACAAGGAAGAACTAGCCTAATAGGTTGGCAGAAACAGAAGGGAAAAACACAATCATGTTATACAAACATGGTGTTGTCCACACAAAGGAAATAAACCTTCTGGAAACTAATCATGGAAGACAGAAGTCTCAGCCAAGTTTGAGCCACATTAGGTACTTCAGCTCAGTTTGCTGAGAATAACATGTAGAATGGGAAAACGTGTGTGTGCACGTGCACACAGAGTAATTTGACAGAGCAATAATTACTGAAACCATCTCCAGTTCTCTGGAGTAACTTGGGAAAATACTGGAAGAGATTTGGACAGCAAGCTAAGCATGATATCACAGGATGATAATTATGTAAAATGTCTTTATATCTCTCAATATTCATTAATATTATATCTTTGCCAGTAATATGTTCTATCTTGACAACTGCCATTCCTACCTATTTCCACTTTTTATCATTCCTCATACAATGGAAATATATATAACAGACTTTTATACAATCACTTCAAGTGATGCTGATATGGGGGAACTAGGCAGGGAGGGAGGGAGGGAAAATTGAGTGGGAAAATGTTCCAGTTTTTATCTATCCCTGCACCTTAACTCCACTCCATTACATGCCAATACAGTATTCCCACTTTCCCATGACACACCGAGTATCCTACATGACGACGGAGAAGCTGCCATGCTGAGCATATAGAAGCTGAGCTCCAGAGGGCCTCACACATATTAAACACTGTTCAAACTCCACCCCACTTGCATATTAAATTAGGACACTACCTCCTCCTCCCAAATGGCAACCACTGGGAGTCCCCCCCCCTTTTTTTTTTCCTTTTCCCTTGGGCAGGTCTTTTTCTCTGGTGCTGTCATGGGAGCTTCTCTCCTTGTGAGTTTACCCATACTGAAGCCTGAATGTGTATTCATGGTCTTCATTTCAAATAAATCCTACTCTCATTAATGCACTTTACTTATGCCTTTGCTTCAAATTCTTATCTTATGCTGCCACAAGATCCTGGAATAAAAAATGGGGGGCAAATTCCTAAAACAATGCCACTCCTGTGTTAAGTCTTTGATAGTTTCCCAATGTACTTGACATACAGATTTAATCCTCATTGTGTCTTATATAAGTTCATTTATTACTCTTATTTTCCATTCACTTTTTCCTGGCTCAATGCTGTTTTTCTTCCAGCAGCTTCCTTTAAATCCCTGAAACATGCTTAGCACTTTGTTCCCTAAGAAGTTCCTCCCCTTCCTTTCTCTCTCCAGAATGTCTCTGGTCTAACATATCCAACTGTCAGTTTCTTTTCAGTAATCAGGAATCAGCTTTAATTTCACCTCTTCAGAAAAGATCTTACTGAACCTGAAAAGAAAGCAATTTCCTCGTTCCTATTACTCTCATTCAGAGAATTCTTATTAAGTTCAGAGCACTTACCAACAAATAAAATGAGGTGTGATAACGTATTAGCTCATTTACTTTCCATCTTCTCCACTAAATTATAATCTCCATAAGGGTAAGTACTATGTCTCATTTATTCCCGCTTATGTCTAATACTAAATTTTAATATTTATATATTCCAGTAAATATAAGTTTATGATCATATAAGCACATGTATGTGTGTGTGTATATATATATATATATGTAATTAAATATCTCTTTCCTTCTATTCCACCTTCCCTTCTTTCTTAATTGGTAAGCTGTTTTAATAATAGCTGTGTTTTTGTTGTAGAAATAAGAAGAATCTTGATATTTTCATTTAGATACTTAAAATTTAGGATGTAAATAATTTTAACCACTGAATATTTTCAGAATCATCAGGTCATAGGAACTCATGGCATCTACAAGTCTAACATCCATTTGGATAAGTTAATATTTATTTTCCAGACCTTGGTGGCTAATAAAAAATATATTTTAACCAAAGAGAGAACATCACATGCTCATTTGTTGTGTAGACATTTATATAATGCATAGATTTACACACATTTCCATTCCTCTCTCTGGAACACTGAATTGGTATCAACACCCCAGCCTGGCTTCCCTGCTTTAAAAGCATTGTTTTTGCTTTCCTCTTACCCTGTAGAACATGTGGGTGTTTTTTGCTTGTTTGTTTCATTTTTTTTGTTGTTTGTTTTTCTTTTGTAAAACCTGGGTCATTTGCTGACCAAATTAGAGCATGGATAGAGTGATATTCCAAAAAGAGGCAGGGAGACATAAAATATTCCAGGATGAGAAAATAGGATCAGAACATGACTATGACTTAAATATATGTATTTTTTTTTTTGCAGGAGGCTGATATGCTTAAAATAGTTCTCTTGAACAACTGATTCTTGCTATGCATTACTGCAGACACAAGGTCTTAAGCAAAAACATTTTAAAAATCAAGATATTTTAAAAATTACACTTCTATAAAAGGTAATAACCTTAAGGTTTCAGTAAGATTGTTGACTTTCATTATTTTCCTATTTTTTTCCCTTTCTTTAAATAAATTGCTGGTGTTCTTTATATTCTCCATTAAGAACATTCAACAAACAAATACCTTTCACACTGCCCTTCCAGGAAAACATCAATGGTGTAATCTATTATTTAAGTAATATTTTTTTTCCGGAACGACTCTTCTAGCACAGAATTATTCTAGAAGAAACCAAGTTTGCTGGCCCAGGGCTATCTCATCTATAAGTTAATAGAACTGTTGAGCATTCGTCAGTGACTGTATTAGCTGGGCAACTTGCCTTGCCTTTTACTTTTCTGAATTTATCTGCAATCTAGTTTTTGCCTTTTGGCATTATTTCTTTGCAACTTTGAAAGTTTACTTAGAAAAGCACAAAGACCGACAACCTCTAACATACATAAATTGAGACCTCTCATTAAATTCAAAAATTGTATTGGTAAATTAAAAGTAATCAGTGCTTTAGGATAAAAAATATTATCCTTTGAATGAGAAATATTCAATATACACCACTTATCACATAATTTTCCATAATTTAATCTTTAAAATTAAAATAAATATCTATAAAATATTCTACTGTATAAAAACAAGGAACAAAGATATGAAGTTATAGTCATTTAATTTTTATTCCCATTCAGTTACTAATAACTGTTTGTATTAAATAAGACAAACTTTGAATCTTAACCAGAAGTAAATAGCATTTATCACATTTGCACATGCATGTATGCAATTCATTTTATTCCTGTATTAAATATATGTATATAAAACATATGTTGTAAATCCAATTATGATTGTCAATTTATGTCTTGGAGAAAAATCCAATGAAAATAATGTCTTGTAGTGGGAATTTGTTTTTCAGTATAATAATAATGTTCAAGAAGTTCATGTTAGGCCTCAAAATAAGAAAATATTTAAAATCCCTATTATAAAACTATTTGTATATGTTACAAAAGAGTAATTTGAGGCTTTAAAGCATCAACATAGTCAAGAACAAAGTTTTGAATACAGGAACTGGTAAAGGAGACATTAAAAAAATTTTGGGAATTAAATTGAGGGAAACACAATGGGGTTGGGCTGTCCATACCTGTCGGCACATGTGATCCCACTGACTGTTAAGTTCTCTGAGTTCCGTCTCAAGTCTGGATGCAAACTCTGGCTCAGCCTCATTCTTTATCTTCTGTCCACTCTCATTGACACTGTTTAGACTAGGCTGGATTGTCTGAATGTCATTGACTAAAAGCTAAGGAAACAACACAACTTGAACTGGCTGCAAAAATCATCACCCCATAGAAAAGCAATAAAGTTAGAAAACATGTCATTAGAAATAATGGCAGTCTGTGTGGAATTTGTTCTTTAAAATTCGACATTCACATGTAATGACAGAGACAGGTATCTCTACAATAGTCTTGCAAAAACATGTTCAGTGGTTATTAGGGTATGAATGAAGTATGCAATTATCTGTATTCTACTCCTATAAGAAAGAAAAGGAAATAAATTTAATATTTGTTTGAAACATGCATGAAAATGATGGGCTTTGTACATTACTATTTTTGAAAGGATTCTGTTTTTCAAATGCAGGATACTGCAGTAATTGTTGATAGCATGATGGGTGTGAAGGTTATTTCTAAGGTAGATTTGCTTTTTAGCTTGTATTTGTAAAGAAAGTTATTTAAAGAGCCACATTATTTTCTTCCTGCAGGATGACAGTAGTATAATGAATATCGTTTTGAAAATCCATATTGTGTTGTAGTACAATGCATTATACATGGGAGGGAATACAGTACAAATACTAATTGGCAATAAGATAAAAATAGTAGCTCAAATGATTTTTTACCTCTAAATTATACTGTATTTTATATTAAAATTATCTCATTAAGCGAGACTTGAGTAAAAAGCAAAGTTTTGTCTATTTCTCAGTTATTTAATTTCTCAGTTATTTAATATGGGGTTTCTTAATGTTGGCACTACTGAAATCTGGGGCTGAAAACTGTTTTAGGGGCTCTTCCGTGCATTGTAGGATGCTACTCTATCCCTGGACTCTCCCCATTGATGCCAGTAGTATGAATGCCCCACTCGATTTGAGACCAAGAAAAATGTCTCCAGACACTGTAAAATATCCCCTGGGTGTAATGGGGAAGCAAAATTGCCCCTGGCTGTTAACCACTGATCCAGCCAATAACAGTATCCATAAAAAAGTCTTTATGTGACAGGAATCATATAAAAGTCTTACTCTGCATTGTTTCAGCTGCTTTTTTAGAATTTCAGAATCCCCAAGCGCAGGCCATTCCTCCTTTAGGAAAACATCAACTTCAGCCATCCACTTCTTTAGAGTTTTTATGTGATTCTGGAATAAGAGATACATTTTAAGGCATTATTGGTGTGCTGATTGCTCATAACACAGTTAATCACAGCAATATCTAAGTACAAGCCCAGAAACAATTCCTGTGTTTGAAGGATGTCTCTAAGTAGCTTTTCAGGAAAATAGTATTTTTAGCATTTTTATGGTCTACTGTATGAGCATTGATGTATGAAGTCTGCTATTGTTAAATATAAAAAAAAATTACCAAATGTGGTTTTATGATGTTACTCTGGAGAACATTAAATCATATCACCCTCTAGAGAAACTTCAAGTTAAAAAACAACTCATGATAATACTAACAATGTGCCCTTACAGTACATAAAACAAACTATGAACAATAAACTCAATGTAATGGTGTCTTTATAGCTTCTCTAAACTTGAACTTCTACAAATTGTTTCCTGTAGTTGACAGTTTAAATAGTCCCTCCAGTTGGGAACTTTCAAGCCAAGATTTTATCAACTTCATAGAGAAAGCTTCTGTGTTAAATTTCTAATTTATTTGAGCAGCTTGAATTCATGATCAGTTGAAAAAAGGTCATCTTTTATCACTTATAGAATCCAACTACTTTCCATTTCTCTTATATTAACATTTTTCTGCTACTTTTCAAATGTAAAATTGTCACTTCTTTACTTCTACACAATTGAACTATGCTAGCTGCACGTGCTAATTTCGTCTTCTGAAGCTTCTATTGAAAATATGTACTACACAAAAATTTCCCCCATTAATATATTAACATTAAAAGCAAAGGACTTTAACTAAGATCTTCAATGATACGACCTTGCTTGATACCTGCTAAGCCTAGCTTTGCTCCTCTTCCACATTTCCCATGTCCTTGTTAAGTTCTTTCTATTGACTTGTCATCACTATACTTGCTGTTTGTGGTATCTGCCTCAGTCTTACCACCTCTACTCGCTTTTCCACACTGATGTCAGTAAATTCCCTTTCTCCTTCCTCTTTTTATGGTGATTTTTTGAAAACTCAACTATCATTTTATATTTTCTTCTTTAAAATATTGATAATAGTCCCTTACTCTTGTTGGTGTCTTCATTAACCCCATCACCATTACATTTTTCCAACTATAGGTTTTATCATCTACAAAAATATACCAAAGTACTTTAAAAGTCCTGAGCAATGCAATTAAAATGTGTATTTGGTACAGAAAATTTTGAAACCCATGAATAGTTTTTTCATAATATGCATTTTCCATAATTTTTTTGTATACTATTTGCATTATTCTCCCCAATATTGAACTATTTCCAGTTCATTGAATATGCCATTTGTTTTGGTCAGGTGCTCTTTCTTCGTCTTTATTAGGTGACTAAATTCTGTGTGTTCAAGCTATAGTTGAAATGACTCACGTTCCAAGAATATTTCATATCCCCTTCTCCCTGACTGCGCTGGATTTCATTCCTGCCTATTGTTATAATGTCATCATGCTGCTTCATTTACAGACTTTGCTGATCTGAATAGCAATACTACCCTCCCAAGCAATCTACATTCACAAATGTTACCTAGAATGTGAAAAAGGAATTTGCAGATGTGATAAAGTTAAGAATTTCCAGATGGGGAAATTATCCTGGATTATCTACCTGGGTAGATGGTAATGGTCAGTTCTTACAAAGGAGGGAAGTCCAGGGAGAAGAGACATAGGGAAGAATGGGGCAGGGAGGGTAAACTAGGAGGAACAAGGGAAGGAATGATTATACCACCTAGGAGTGAATTATGCCAAGTAAATCTCTCTGAAAACCTCCAAAAGGGACATTGCCTTATTGACAACTTGGATTCGGTATTCTGTGACTGATTTTGGACTTCTGACTTCAGAACTGTAAGATGATATGTTTGTATTGCTTGAAATCATTACATTTGCAATAATTTATTTCAGAAACAATAGCAAATGAGTATACCCACCTCTCTCAAAGTGAATATGGGCTCCTTAATGGTCAGAATAGTGTAATTGTACCCTCTTTGGCCACTTGTTTGGGCAAGTGATACATGTTTTCATGCATGTATTTCTATATACATGCACTACAAATATGTTTACAAGTAGAGGAATGTATACATATATGTTGTGCTTTGCAGAATGTTTCAGCTGTATTTAGTGTTTTTGTAAAGTATGAGAACAAACAACTAAGTAGGTAGACTGGAATTTAAGTGCACAGGCATCTTGTTCCCATGAGTTTCCATTGTGCCATGATGCTTTTGAAGTTTCTTTTACAGCTAAGGTAGTTTACCATAACTGGCCACCCAAGGTAGACAATACCTATATTTACAAATATGTTAGACTTTTAGACTACAAGTTAATTGTTGGTTTACTACTTTTAGTTTGAGTAGTTATTAATATGGTGGCACTACTCAAATGAGTTAAGTGAGTAGAATTTGGTTTGTAGAAGAAGGAGATAGGGCAAAACTTAATAATGCACTTAGAAGTAAAAGATGACATTGAAATTATGATACAATATTTATAATTTTTAATTTTATTAAAATGTAGGGGACACTTTAAAGGGCAATCAGACTAAAGGAATGAATGGTTTTGAAAATTATTAAGCTAAAATATGCTAAAATCCTACTGTTAGAATTAGTAAAACAAATTTAAAAATTCCTTCTAAAGAAAATCCAAGAAGCATAACATTTAATCCTCGTCCTCTTGGACAAAGTAATAAAATTGCATGTTTTTGAGCAAAAAAAAAAAAAAAAAGTCCTTTGATCTTATTACTGACATTGAAGGACACTGAAGGTCAAATTTCTACTTACCTTTAAGTTCTACAATGCATTGTCAGGGGAAAAACAAGTTAATGAAAATGAGTCTAGGAATTACAATCAGGGAATACCTGAATTTTTCGAAGTTTATTCATTTGCTCCTCTAACTTTTGACAATGATCCACCAGTTGGTAGGAGAGCTTCTTCCAGTGTCCCTCAATCTCTTCAAATTCTGACTGATATTTGCGACTAATTTCAGACGGTGCTTTCTTTGCCATTTCTTTCACAGTGGTGCTGAGATAGGTTAGGCCACTTTGTTGCTCTTGCAGAGAACTTTGTAATGCCTCAATATAAAAACAAAATACATTTATACTAGTTGATAATTTATTAGTTTCAGCTAAATTAAGTGAATACAAGGTGAAAGTTCTGTGATTCACAAATTTAAACAAAGTAGATGATTATAAAATTATAAAATGATGTTATAAAATAACTAGCAGTAACTTAAATTTTACAATTTTGTGAGTTACTTGCAAATATTAACATACTCTAATAGTCTGCCTATTCTTATAAACATTAAGCATATCCAAAACAGATCTTAATAAAAAAGTTTTAGTATACCTAATTTTATTGATTCATGTCTGTATATATAAATAACTTCAATTATTGTATAACTAAGGGAGTTTAAACTACAGACTCTAACTACAGTAGATGGAAATGCTAAGCTTATTTGATTCCAATCCATCTAATACATGTATCACATTATCACTCTTTATCCAGAAACAATACAACTAAGTACTTTTAAAAATAAAAGTTGTAAAGCATTAGAAAATACAAAAAAAAAAAATAGTCTAGGGGCTAGGGCTGTGGCACAGTAGGTTAACCTTCTGCCTATGGTACCGGCATCCCATATGGCTGCTGGTTCTCATCTGGCTGCTCCTCTTCTGATCCAGCTCTCTGCTATGGCCTGAGAAAGCAGTAGATGACTGCCCACACTCATATGGGAGAACAGGAGGAAGCTCCTGGCTCCTAGCTTCAGATGAGCCCAGCTCTGGCCTTTGAAGCCAAAAATAAATAACTAAACAAAATAGTCTAACAAAAATATATCCCAGAAAAAAATGGCAAAAAATATGTTCTATGAAAATTCTGGCACTAAAATGATATTTTAAAAACAACTTTACCCCTTCTTTGTAAGAAACAAAGTAGCTAAAGAAAAAAAACACTATATGCAGAGACAGACAGACAGACACACACACACACACACAGAGTGCAATGCATAAGCTATATCTTTAATGCTTTATATTTTCCACTGGTGAACTAACATACTTG
This sequence comes from Oryctolagus cuniculus, assembly GCF_051225735.1. NCBI lineage: Eukaryota > Metazoa > Chordata > Mammalia > Lagomorpha > Leporidae > Oryctolagus > Oryctolagus cuniculus. Next base: position 18,653,293 of record NC_142888.1, read on the forward strand.
TTATGACTTTTAATTTCAATAGTATTTAAAGGTTTCACTGATGTGATTCATTGGCCAAAGAGATCTGCATCGTGTTGTTTATGACTGAAATTTTTACAGACCTGCAACTCCCCAAGTCTCTGCTCCATGATTTCATATTCAGTGACACTAAGCTGAGGTATAGAGAGCTTGGGTTCTGACTGCTGGATCCACGTCCGAATGGTACTGATCGTCTCCTGATAGCGCGTGGGGGGCAAAGTGTCAAAGACTATATCAAAAGGAAAAAAAAAAAAAAACAGAAAGAATTGTTTAGTTTTAACCTTTGTCTTGTTTTTTTTTTTTTTATTCTAAGCTATCAGCAAACTCAATCATACTACAAACAGATGTGAAATTATGAAATATAAATTAGGGCGCGATTATGATGAGGAAGGTAAATTTCTACTAACGTTCAGAATGCCAGAAAATTTACAGATATTATATTGAATTATCAAATCAGCCTTGCAAAAACTGTGCCATTAAATTCAATTTTAAGGTCAAAAATGGCAAAATTATGTCTAATTTGCTGCAGGTTATAAAGATGGCACTCAAGAGAAGGCAAGTAGAATGCACATTTACTTGATATTAAAGGGTACTATGTTGCCCTTTAGAGAAAAAAATATTAGAATTAAAAGCCCCTGACACTTCAAATTACATCATGTCACCTCTGATTTTAATGAAACAAAACTAGTTTAAGCGTGCTTATATATCAGACACCTCACTGATCCCACATATAATATCATTGTTATATCCTATTAATCCTATTGGAAGTGAATTGTTAATCCCATATACAGTTGAGGAATCTGAGATTATAAACAAAGGAGCCAACAGACTGGCTCTTACTCAAAGCCATTAGTAAGTGTCAGAGCCAGGACTATATATCACTTGGATATATGTACATAAAATATATATTAGGGAATGTTATATGTATACTATATCTACATATACATTTTAAAGTGTATCTATATGTGGGTACCTCAAAAAGTTTGTGGGAAAGTAGTATTAAGGTAAGTTTACTTTGATACAATCATATTTGAAATCCGTGCTTTTTTGGTAATAAACATTTGCGCAATTTTCTGAAGACTTCTTGCTTCTGTTTGTGGGTGTAAAATGAGACTAAATAGCTATACTGACAATGTTCAAGGAGATAAGACACTACATTGAAAACTGCAAAAGAACTGGAATCTGAAAAAATGAAAATAATAGGTTTTAAGAATAATCAAAAAATTGCAGTGCTATAAAATGCAACAAGTAAAAATAAGATCTAAGTTGACAGGTTTATCAGCAAATTAAACAAGGCTGAGCAGAGGATTATTAAATCTGAAGATAGGCCAGAAGCAAATATTTGTAATCAAATATAGATTAAAAGCACACAGCACAGTGGGGTGACAATAACTCAGAGTAAGTTATAACATATAGTAATGGACATATAAGGAAGAGGAGCTTGGAAGTTCCAAGCATAGAGTGATGATATGAGAAGGAAACACTGGTTGCATTGATTTGGTTAGTATACATTGTGTACATAAATTGAAATTCACACTGTACCCATAATCTGTGCAACTGCTGAGTCTATATAAAATTTTATTTGAAGTTTTACTAGATGGAAATGCTAAGCTTATTTGATTGCCACTCACCTAATACACATATCACATTATCACCCTTTATCCACAACCTTGTACAACCAAAGTACTTTTAAAAATAAAATTTTCAAAGGGTTAGAAAGTACAATGAAACCCTATCCCAGAAAAAATGCAGCAAGACATATTTGAATATAAATAGCCATTTTCCCAAATAGACGACATATCAATGAGAAGTCTTACTTTATACTACCATATCAAATGGTATTTTTAAATCTCATTACTATTTTTGAAGATTTATTTATTTTACTTCAAAGGCATAGTCAGAGAGAGAGAGAGAGATCTTCCATCTGCTGGTTCAGTCTCCACTTGGATACAACAGTGATAATAAATAATAAATACATTTAACCAAGGAGGTCAAAGATCTCTACGATGACGATTACAAAACATTAAAGAAAGACATAGAAGATACAACAAAATGGAAAATCTTCCATGTTGCTGGAATGGATGAATTAATACCAACAAAATGTGCATTCTACCGAAAGCAATTTATACATTAAATGCAATCCCAATAAAAATACTAACAACATTCTTCTTTGATCTAGAAATCATGATGCTAAAATTCATATGGAAATATGAGAGATCCCGAATAGCTAAAGCAAATTTATACAACAAAAACAAAGAGACATCAGAACACATTTCAAGACATACTACAATACAGTTATAATCAAAACAGCTTGGTACTGGCAAAAAAAAATTTTTTGCAGTATGTCCATGGTGTTGTTCTTCACATACTTACAGAATTTATTAATTCAATAAACACATTTTAATCATGAAAAACTTAGTTTAAGTAAGACATACTAAATTTTTATCAAATTCTAATTCATTGAGAAGCTACTGTTTTCCTCAGAATTATAAGAAGTGTTTATAATACAAGATCATAATTGCATTATAATTGTGATTAAAAACCCATAGTGTTCAATAATTTCTTCTGAACTCAATGGGAAATCTTTCAATTAATTCTACCTGTTGAATATGAGAGACATACAGGAGAGGAGATCCTCTAATTTGCTAACAGTATTCCATTTAGTAAGTCTGTTATTTCTTTGCATGTTATCTATGTTAAACAGCCTAGAAGTTAATTTTAACAGCAATGATTTCACACTGGTAAACTATACTCAAAATATATACGTTTTCAATTCCTCCTTACATTTCAATCCTCATCCAAACTTGGCATTGCATTTCCTTAAAATTGAACACACAGAAACAGCAAATTTGTTGTTAATTATTTTGCTGTCTTGCTTTAAAAAAAATTCTCAAAGATTTATCTATATAATCTAGTTTCCTAAGCAAAGTGGAAAATAAAAAATACATATGCATAAAAACAAATATTTCTTTTTTTCTTTGTTTTCCATATCTGAAATGCAACAAAATGATATAACACCAGCAAGTATCGCTATCAATTTTGAGGAAAGTGCTCTGACAAATCTGCAACTGTGTGGAATATCTAATTTAGATAAGGCTTGCTGAAGACTGCCAATCAAAGATAGTTAATTATGTTTAAACTTTAAAAAAGAGAAAAAGTCTTGTGTGGAAATCAATGAAACTAAACTCAATATGAACTGCTCTACCCTTCAGCCAGGTATTTGTCAATGCTGCTTTTGTAATCCCAGCAAAGGACTAAAAATAGTGAGGCTCCATATAAGGACTTTCCTCCTTTTATGGAGAAATATGCATTACTAATCCAACTAATGGGTTTCTCTTTAATTAGAGCAATAGAATAATAAACAGAGTCAATATAACAAGTTATCAGAATAAAAGAATTATATATCATTTGATACATTCAGTCCTGTGGATTTAACATTTAGCCACATATTTTTAATAAATATAGAACTATCATCTCCAAGTAAATTAATTTTATGATAATTTAATAATTCTGTTGCTAAAATACCATTCAAAAATATACATAAATTCTTACTTCTCACTTATGATTAGGGAATATATAAAAAAAGAAAACCAATACCACTGATTGCATGTTTGTAAAATGTTATAAAATATTGGGAATATAAATGTTAAGGGCAATCATGCTATACTGTGTATCTTTGAAGGTAAAACTATTCCACTAATATTCAATAATTCAATCATTCAGTACGAGGTTGTGAAGGATGACAATTAAAATGTGTGGGCAAATTCACATTCAAATTTTTTGGAGATGAATGAAAAAAATGTTTGCTGAACTTTTTGTTTAAAAATTCCTGTCTTTGCCCAACTGCCTTAAAAGAGGGAGGGGCTGCAGGAAAAAATAAGAGAGAAAAGTAGAGGTGAGAAAAGTTGAGAGTGAGAGGTAAGCCAAGATTATCTCATTATAAACAAAAAGAGCCAAGCATGAAATTGAGTGTCACGTTTTCTGACACACCTGAGTTTATGTCAAGGGCAAAGCTCCTTAACAGGAAAGCAAGATAAACACAGACCTGTTTTGAAAGTTCAGATTTTTATCTTGTTTTAAGAGAGAACTCTTGCCATAATTCTGAGATCTCAGAATATTAGGTTCTAAGACTTAAAAAAAAAATCAAAACTATCCCTCCTCACAAAAATTAAAAATATTTAGTGTGTAGAAAGGTACTTAAATGTCAGGGAGTGATAGATTATATCTATGCCGTCCAATAATGTAGTCACTAGCTTACACTGGTCTACAGAGTGCTTGAGATATGGCCAGTCTGAATTGAGATGTTCTGCAAGCAAAAAAACACACCAGATTTTTAAGACTTAGTATAAAACAATGAAAAACTGCTTCTATATTTTGTATCATGATTTCATGTTGAAACAATACTATTTTGCCACTTTTAAAATAAAGTATATAACAAAATTAATTTTACCTTTAAAAATGTTTAGAAAATTTACAATTACATGTGTGGGTCACATTGTTTTTGTTGGATGGCACTTCTATAAAATACATAGCCATATAAAATAAATGTCAGTTATTCTTGCTGTTGATGGAATTGATAAATAAAATAGAATTTAAAAGGGACCATTTACCAAGCTGTCTTAATTATTTCTGGAGCTAAGAAGCAAAGTAACAGAGTATATTTCTACTGGAGTAAATATTACATAGCCATATTAATTTCTTAAATAAAATTTAAGGTTTTCAGAAAGTAAAACAGCACAATTTTCTGACCTCAAACTGAGAGAGTGAGCTCAAGCCAATATTTGTTTCCTTTGTTAATCTCAGTGTCTTAACATGGAGTATCAGGGACTAACCACAAAGTTTTCAACTATAGTCGCAGAGAGCATTTTGGGAGGCTATCTTAAAATGCTCTTCTACTATGCCTCCGAGAGGGAACAGATATTCTCTAATTCTGCTAAGAGTATCCCTCACCCCCCACCGCCCAGGTCCAGAACTGTGGCATAGTGGGTAAAGCCGCTGCCTGCAGTGCCAGTATCCCATATGGTTGCAGGTTCGGGTCCCAGCTGCTGCACTTCTGATCCAGCTCTCTGCTCTGGCCTGGGAAAGCAGTAGAGGATAGCCCTAGTCCTTGGGCCCCTGCACCCGCGAGGGAGACCCAGAAGAAGTTCCTGGCTCCTGGCTTTGGATCCACACAGCGAATGGAAGACCTCTCTCTCTGCCTCTCCTCCTCAATCTGTGTAATTCTGACTTTCAAATAAATAGATAAATGTTTAAAAAAAAAAGAGAGAGAGAGAGAGAGATAATCCCCCAACACACCTCTCTGCATCATCACTTCTTTAGGGCTGCACCTATACATTTATTTTTCTCTATCATCCATATCACAACTCAAGTCCAAGGTAAAATAATCTCTTCCCTCTATGGATACATTTCTACCTGTCTCCCTACTTTTTCCCTCAAACCCACATTCAATTTTCCCCTTACATACCAGTTAAAGGCTGTTTTTTTTTTTCTTCAAAAATATAAATCAGATTATTTGGTCTCTTGAACAAAAATTTTTCTGGAAATTTCAGCTATTATTAAAATTTATTTATTAATATATAGAGAACAGATTTCACAGAAACAATTCTTCATCCTTCTCTTCCTCCAATCTCTCTTTCCTTTTTTAAAACATTTTTTGTGATAACATACTTTAATTTACAATCACAACTTCAATACCACTCTAAACAAAGAATTATACAAATAAAACATAGAAAAACTACTGTTCTGCAGGAATAGACAAGGGATATAAATAAGAATCAAATCATGTCAAGTTTATTCATACACATTAAATTTTTTTGTACTCTGTATATCGTTTTCTTTCTCTCTTTCTCCCTTCCCCTTACCTCTCTCTCTTTTGCAGTAGACAGGATTTCATTCTTTGCTATGGCTTAGTATTTCATTGTGTATATATATCACAGTTTCTTTAGTCTTAAATTGATGAACGTCTGGATTGATTCCATATCTTAGTTATTTTGAATTGAGCTGCTATAAACATGGGGGTAAAGATAACTCTTTCATGTGCTGATTCTATTTTGTTTGGCTACCTTCCCAGAAGTGGAATGGCTGGGTTATATGGCAGATCCATTTTTTGACTTCTGAGGAATCTCCAGACTGTCTTCCATAATGTTCTAGTATACATTCCCATCAACGTTTTATTAGGGTATCTTTTTCTCCATATTCTTGACAACATGTATTATTTATTATTACAAGTGGTGATAGCTTATTTTCTTTTCTAGTTTGTATTAATGATTAATTTATTTGAAAGTCAGAGAAAGAGAGAGAAATAGCTTCAACCTGCTGGGTACTCCCCCAAATGCCCGCGACAGCCAGGACTGGGCTAGGCCAAAGCCAGGAGCGAGAAGTTCCATCCACATCTCCCACTTGGTTAACTGGGGTCCAAACACTTGGACTATCATTCACTGCCTTCCCAAGTGCATTAGCAAGAAGCTGAATCAGAAGCCTAGTAGCAGGACCTTGAACCAGCCTTCTGATATGGCATGCTGGACCTCCTAAAAAGGGGCTTACCCCATTGCACTTCAATGCCCAGTCACTTTTATTTACATTTAGAAATGACAATTAATTTATCCTTTGTTCAAATAATATGACAAAATAGGAACTATGTTTTCTATATTCATCTACAGTAGAACATGCCCTTTCTGGCTTGTGCTTTTTAGAAAAATATTGTGGCAAGTATTTTGGGAGACAATTCCACACTTATAACCTCTCAGACCTGGGAAGCCACTAATCTACTTTCTGTCTCTGTAGATTTACCTATTATTGACATTTCCTAGAAATGAAACCATATGACATATGGTCTGTTTCTTTCACCTAGAATAATATTTTCATGGTTAATCCTTGCTGCAAAACATATCAGTATAATATATCTTCAGTTTTACAACTGAACAATATTATGTTGTACAGATATTCCTATTTTGCTACTTCCACTTTTTAGTTATAAGTAATACTGTTATAAATATATTCATGTATGATATATAGTTTCTATATCATCCATTTCCTTCTTTTCACTTATTCAAGCCGCATTAGCTACTTGTGACATTATGATAATAAAAACATTTATCGAAGGGGCTGTTCTCTGAGTTCTACAGTCACATAATTGAGGGAGGTGACCGACTTTGTGGTGCATGGGGTTAAACTGCCACCTGTGATGCCAGCATCCATAGGAGCTTCCATCTGAGTTCCAGCTGCTCTTCCAATCGAGCTCCCCGCTAATGTGACTGTGAAAATAGCAGAGGATGCCTCAAGCACTTGGGCCTCTGCCACCCACGTGGGAGACCTGGATGGGGTTCCAGACTCCTGGCTTCTGTCTGGCCCAGCCCCAGCCAATGTGGCCAAGAAGGAAGTCAACCAGTGGATGGAAGATCTCTAACTCTTTCAAATACTTTTTTAAAATCTTTAAAAATAATAACTAAGGGAGAAGTTATTTATAGACTACAAAGTACTATGCACATAGGGTGTACTTTATCTTTTAATATCATTTCCCCATTTCACTTTTGCCAAGTAACATCCACCAATTCCTCATATTGGTTTGCACTACTCAAAGTATACTTAAAAAGTCAGGTATTTGTTTCACTGTAAGAAAAATAAAGAAAAAAAGGTAAGAGGAACTAGAAGTCAAGACAGACTCCTAAGTACTTCTGGTAGCTCTTATTAGTTGAATACTTAGTATGTTCAAAGTACTGTTAGGAATACAAGAAATGCAATTTACAACCCTGGTGCCTGTTGAGGGTAGAGCATGCACATATACAGTTTTTTACACATCAGCAAAACATTGTATTATTATCTAGCACAGTAACATTTTCATTTATTTTACCTATAAATTTCATATTTAATTAAATGATTATTAATTTCTCAAAATAAGCTTTCCAAGAGGATGAATAAAAATGATGGAGATATTTTAGCAAATAAAGTGTAAGGGATGCCATTTTATTTAGATATAAATAGAGTGAAAAATTTCAAAGTTTTAAAAACAATCATCATACATATGTATGAAAGAAAAAAGAACTATCGTTGATATAGGTAGATGAATTGATAGCTGTATGAATAGAGTATATACTATTACATATTTATGATATCATGGACAAATTATGTAATTAAGAAAATATCAGCAATTACCAAGTAGTATATTCTGAAACTCTTTAAATTAAATGGTGAAAAGTGGAGGATCAATAGGTAAATGTAAATTCAAATAATTTTTCAATGAATAGCTTATTTTGTCTACCAGTCAACAATGTCTACCAGAAAGTACTTGGCTTTAAGGGTGGTACATAGATTTTATGACAAGAAAAATGTATCAAAGGTAAGTAGGTTAATGTTTGAAAATTCAGGACATTTCCAAATATTTTCCATAGTTAATTTTATACAAGCACAGTAACAACTATGTTGAAATCCACTAGAGGGAGCTGATATTATTGTAAACTTTTACTACTTGATTCACTTTCAAAAAAATAAATTCTTTACCAAAAACAGCATTGAAATGCAAGAAAAATTATGTATTTATATTTTGGCTTTACCTAGTTCACCTTATTTTTATAGAAATAAATGCTAGGAAGTGAGAAAAGCCCCATACATATCAGTATATTAATTCTAGAACTGTTATTTTATGGTAAAGTCTTTGAATATATGCAAAGCAAAAAGAAAATGTGTTTCTAACTAAATAAAATTTTAGTAGAAAACAAATATATATATTCATGTCTTTTTCACAAATTTGGGGAAGGGATTTTTAAAGATTATTTTTATCTTAATGCTTTACATCCCAATTATATTTTATAATCCTCCTTGTGCACACATGAACATATGTATGCATGTGTATGGTGGATCATTAATTTACTATTGATTAAATTAGTTCATAAACCTGCATCTAAAAAGAATTTTTGTATTAAAATTAAGCTGATGAGTAGAGATACTTTACAGCAGATCCTATGTAATAACATTTTATATGAGGATGTTAGTGAGAGACAAAAGGGACATGTTAAAATATTTGCTAGTCATGTGGTATTCCTTTACATAATTGATCCACTTTTATTTTTCCATCAAAGGATAAAAAAGGCATTTATGTTAATAAAGGGATCCAATAGTAAAGTGTAGCCCAAAGAGTAATCTTTCCTGAGTTTTAGATGCCATATATAAACTATGGCTATAATAGTGTTCAGACAAGTTGATAGAAGTATCAAAAGATGCCTAAATATCCCTGCACATAGAACAACCAGAGTTAATGAAAATCTACTTACAATGTCTCAATTCTTCTTTTATTTCCTTCAATGTTTAACATGTCTGACTCTGAAACTGCAACCTACCAAGGAGATGTTACACCTATACAAAACATGTTTTAGTTCTACCTCAAAGTCATAAAATAATTATGGGGTGAAAGAAATCCAAATATTTAATGTGTCTGTTTTCCAACACCAGCATTTCTTTCCTTGTTAATGTAGGTTGTAGGACATTGTAGGGAACACGGTTGCACAGACAGAAATTATTTTATGTTGGTACTTTTTGCTTGCCCCACAAATAACTGATTTGAAAAATCTCAAGTTAATTCTTTTAAGTGTTTTTACTTACTTGTCTGTAGTTCTTTTTCTCTGGCCTGTGCATCAGCAAACACTTGGTTAAAATGATTTGTAAAGGCCACAAAGTCTGCATCCAGGAACATTGGCCCTTGTCCTTTCTCTTTCAGGGCTGTGCTTTGAATTTTTAATCTCTCAATTTGTGGTTGAAGGGCTGACAGCCGGTTGACTTCATCCTGTGCCATAATTTAGAGTATTATCAATAAATAACACTTTAAATTTGCATACATTATATTTTTGTAAAGAAATGTGTTAAAAGCAGTTACACAAGCTTGGCCTGACACTCTTAAAAAACATAAGGATGTGACACATCCATAACAATTTAGGCAAGACTCTCCCATGGGTCATCAATTTAAGAATACTGAAGCTCTTCATTCAGCTTATTCTATCATAAATAATGATCTTTATTTTCAAGTCAACATAATTTACAGCATCAATAGGCATGAATGTGTTCTGTTGAAAACTGCTGGGGATAACCTTAAATCCTTTCCATGGGTCGAAGATGCATGTTTGACTGCATTCCTCTTATCTCTGTATGATGTGATCTGATGAAACTTCTAAGCTCATTCAATGAATGGCAGTTTTTTTCACTTGTTTAAAACAAAGTATATACACCCAAACATATGAGAACGTATATATATATATATATATATACACACACACATTATAAATATATATTTAGATGTATTATATGTGTACATAGTGTTCATATATTTATATCTCTAATCTACCTTTCACATGGCCCCATTTATTCTTTTGACCAGAAGGAAATTGTTACTCAATTATTGTAAGGGTTTGTCTAGGTTTTCTCTTACTGTTCTGCCAAAATTACTAGCACCTCTTTTTAATCTTCATAATATCCTGATTTGGATGTTAAGAGAACACGGATGCTAATGTGCTGTGCAATATAGTAGTCACTAGCTACATGTGGCTGCTGAGAAGAAATTTACACGTGCTGAAATTACAAAATATACACTGACTTTTGAAGAATAAGTATGAAAAACTAAGAACAGAAACTATCTCAGTTTTAAAATATTGATTTTTAATAGTATTTTTGATAAGTCATGTTAAATAAAACATTACTGAAGTTCGTTTACTTATTTTCTTTCAAAATGTAGTTTATAGAAGATTTAAAATTATACATGTAATTAAAATTTATGACATACTATGTTTCTTCTGGTCAGTCCTATTATTTGTTTACATGTTTTCATATTTGTGTTTCCAGAGAAGTTGTGATTAGTTTGAATTTAATACAGATATATTTTGAACTCAAAGTGAAATTTTGAAATTCTCCTTTAAAAGTATTGTTACCATGGTTGCATATTCATAATTCATACCTATGCAACTTTTAGAAAAAATTACCTGAGGATTGTTTACCATTTAATATGTAAAAAGCAGGATAATTAAAACTAAAAAAAAAAAATTGGATCATGAGCCAATTAGGAGGAGGGGGAAATTGAAAGAATTATAGTAATTACGAACTAAATTTAAATCTGAGCTTCCTGGAAATCAAAATGAAAAGGCAAAAAAATCAGCAATTATTTTAGCTGCATATATACTCTTGGAGAGAATAAATTTTATATTAGTGTTGATAGACACTTTTTGTAATTTTATTAATATAAAATAAATTTCATGTATTTAATAGGTAAATTTTTTTTAAGATTCATTTATTTGAAAAACAGAGTTTACAGAGAGGGGGAGAGAGAGAGCGAGGAAGAGACAGGGAAAGGGAGAGACAGGGGGAGAGAGAGAGAGGGAGGGAGAGGAGAGGAGAGAAGAGAGAGGGAGAGAGAGGGAAAGATAGATAGATAGAATCTTCCACCCGCTGATCCACTCTCCAAAAGGCTGCAATGGGTGGGACCTGGTCAGGTCCGAAGCCAGGAGCCAGAAGGTTCATACACATTTCCCATGTGGGTTCAGGGACCCAAGCACTTGGGCCACCTTCTCTTGTTTTCCAAGGTGCATTAGCAGGGAGCTGGATTGGAAGTGGAGCAGCAGCCAGAACTCAAATCAGCACCCATATGGGATGCCTGCGCTGCATGTGCTTGTGTTACCTGCTAATCCATATTGCAGGCCCCCACAGGTACAATACTAAGATAGCCATACTTCCCTCTCTCCTTCTGTCCCTTCCCTAACCACCTTCTTTCCTTCCTTCCTTATTTTTCCTTTAATTTGTTGCAAAAATATAATTTCAATTCACTCTTTAATCACAGGCTTAATGCACCACTAACCATAATATTCAACAAGTAAAAAGTAGGAAGACCACTATTCCACAGGAGTATAGTCAAAGGCTAAAAACAATAATCAAATCACATGGTAACAGCTTTATTCCTACACATTTTTTGTATCCTATATTAACTACCACATATCAAAGAAAACATGATATTTGTCTTTTGAGGACTGGCTTATTTTACTGAGCATAATGGTTTCCAGTTGCATCCATTTTGTTGAAATAAGAGATACCTTTATGACATAAATTCTTTCATGGTGGCAAGTGTACCTAATGAACAGCGCTACTTGTCCTGATTTCTAGAAGATTTAAAGAGAAGATATAAAAGAATGGGTTTATTCAGGTAAGCTCATCTCTGACAATTCAATTTTTTGGGTGGGTGAAGATCAAAGACATTTAGCAAAATGAAGAGGTGAGGCATCTTCATTCTAATATAAATCTTATCAAGCACAAGAAGGTCGATGTGTATTCATGGATAAAGAATAAGATGAGAGGTCAAGGGTAATATTCTATTTTTATTATAGAAATATGGACATATACTTTGTATACTAGATTTTCAAATTGTAGCATTGGCATCTGCTGTAAACAGTTAACATCCTGATTTACATTTGGCCAGATGGAAGGCAATCATTTTCCTGTTTAGGGGGCTATAGAAGGAGCCCATGGTATAGCCAAGTATGTTTTTCAAAACAAAGGGCACTCTGAAGCTACTAGAACATTTGCCCAAGTGTTCAGTTGAGACCTTTAAGTTCTGATAATAAATCAGAGGCGAGATCATTTTGAACAGAAATATACATTTATAAGATGTTAACAATTAGACATTATTTCCATTAAAACACTTGTTGTGATTTTCCTGCAGAGTAAGTTTCCCCCTGTGAGTCTATCTTTTAAAATCATATGACTGTCTGATGGAAGCTTTTGTATTCTTCTCAGAAAGGAGCCATGGGATTCCTCCAACTCTCAAGAGGTTCTCCATCACCAACATATTAGGGAATAGTTTTTTTTTTTCCAGAATTAGATTATGAGCTAAATCTGTAGTCCAGTTTTTAAAGCATCTCCAAGTATCAGAAAGCACTGACAAACATGACATAATATTCTATTTACTTATCACTAACAGCCAAACAGCATATATTTTAGCTTTTGTATGAGTATTAAGCATATTTTGCTAAATATTTTACCAAAAGTAAACATCTAAAAGGCATAGGAACCAATGGGTGAGAGGAAGAGTAACAGGTCATCAAGAGAGGGGGGACTGTGTCAACACAATTTGAATTTTTGTGACTGGATATAATACAATTTTTTTTTTCATTTTGGGTGACTTCCTAAACCTCAAAAATATGTTTACTATGAAGGTATTGCAAATGGTACATGGAAAAACAGATTTAAAAGATAAACTTACTTGGGTGCAAAATGTGTTCAAATCCATTTTAAATAATTTTCCATGATACACAATTTTCGTGAACCTTTTGACGTCCTGTCACATGCATAGATTTCAAAATTTTATACCACAGCAAATTTCTCTTTTTTATCTGTTTCCCAAGAAGTTTTTTGATGTGCCCTACTATATACAATCTCCAGCAACTGCCATATGATCCTCAGATTCAGATTAAATTCCTAGCATCCTAGCATTCCTGTAGTCACTGCTTTGTCTCTGCCTCCTATTTCTCAGCTCTTCTACTCTCAGCATTCACATGGAACTTCTTTCAGTTGCTTGGTCTTTCTTGCTCGCTCTCTCTGGATTCTTTCTGCCTTGAGACTCTTGTTCTCTTCAATAAATCCAACTCCTCACACATTAATTCAAATACCCCTACATCAAGGTTGTTGGCTCTGTCTTGGTCAAGACACATTGCCAGGGGTTGGTGTTGTGGTGTAGCAGGTTGGGCCTCCACCTATGATGCCTGCATCCTGACTGCTCCACTTCAGAGCAGCTCTGTGCTGGTGCACCTGAAAAAGCAGCAGAGGATGGCACAAGTGCTTGGGCTCCTGCACCTACGTGGGAGACCTAGTAGAAGCTCTGGGCTCCCACTGTCAGCCTGGCCCAGCCCTGGCCACTGCAGCCATTTGGGGAATGAACCAGTGGATGGAAGCTTTCTTTGTCTCTCTTCCTCTCCCCGTAATTCTGCAATTCAAATAAATAAAAATAAAGCTTTTATTTTAAAGATCCATTGCCAGAATGTAAACCCTAACAGACCTTGATCTTGGATTTTCAACCTTCCAGAACTTTGAGGAAACACATTTATATTGTTTAATCCATGCAGTTAATGTTTTAATGTATTGTAACCAAGCTAATTATTAGCATTGTTTTGGGCAATTAGAAACACTGAACATACAAGGGTACTTCAAAAGTTTGTGGGGAAAAATATAACCACAAGGTAAGTTTATTTTGGTGCAAAAACTTTTTGAAATCCATGAAGAGCCTTTCCATAATATATATTTTCCATTAACATTTTGAAGATCTATCATATATTTTATTGGTAAATATATTTTGCAAGTGTGGTGTTACTGATTTCTGCAACGTATTATCAAGAATCAGGCTAAGGCAACATCTGATTTCTGTTGAAAAAAATAATACAAATCAGTTATTCTACTAATTCATACATAAAACCCAAAGATTCTATTATTTAACTATAAAATGGCTCCATATACAGTAATTCCCTAGATTTGGATGTTTGCCTAAAAAACTAAATTGATACCTACACTTCAGTGTTTATCTAAAAATATACCTCCCGATTTTCTTTTATAACCTCACAAAGCTATAAGTCATTGGAAAAGAATCATCAAGTCCTTTATCTGTTTGACCCTTCAAAATGGTTTCAATACCTTTTCCAAGGTCCCTCTTCACTTTCCCTTTATTTAAACCACTCCTTTAAAGTATGCGAATTAACTCCCATTCATAGCTTTTTGTATTCAACACAATCATCTCAATCTATCATGAAAAGTTCATCCTGGAAACCTTTTAATCCATCCTCTAGTCAATTTTTCACCCATGAAAAATGCATAGTTCATAGCAACAATGGAAAAAATTCAAACTAGTTTCGTTACTTTATATCTTTTGTTTTCATACACTTACAGAAATGTTACTTTAATATCTTTCCAGCCCCTCTTAAACCAGCTCTCAATCGCCTTTCCAGATGCACTGCTCACCATTCCATGACCCAGATGACTGATATTTAACAGATCATAGCACTTTGTTAATTTAGTGACTTTAGATCCCTGTCCACACAGGTAGAGAGGAAAGTAAAGTATTGTGTTGATTTTCCTGGCTCTGTTTCTATGAGGGTATCTTGGGCTGGCTCCTAAGCCTGCCTTTTCCATGAGACTCTGACTCTGTCCCTTTAGGTTTCCATAGCTCCCTTCTCTTTCATCCATTCTGACTTATCAGAAGTAATAGCTCTCTTGCTGGTTTATTTCCCTATCCTTGTGGCTCTTCTACATTCTAACCATCTTTGGAATCTATGTTTCTTTAAAGAAATCTTCTTCATAATACCCTAATTTGAGTGGGCCATCAGCTTTAAAGATTCTCCTTATGTATCCAACTGTAGAGCCTATCAGTTTACTACGACCTGTGTTTCTAGTTATTTGTGTGGAGTCTACATTTTAAAATGTGAATGGAGTTTGCTGTTAGCAAATAAAGAGTTCCAAAGTAGAGGCCAGTTTTTGAAGCATGCATGTGGTTTCCATATTTCCAAATTGTCTCATCCTTTTACAAACCGACAATACAATTTTAGAATTTGGACATCCATATATTATCTATTCAAACTGTTTTTCTTTGCTTATACTTTGATCTTGAGTGGCTTAGCTAAATCTGTAGGAGGTTGAAATTTCATTACTAAACACTCTGCTACTGTCTTTTGGAAATGCCAAGAAATACCTATTTATCATGTTCCAAATGGAAGAAGGAAATATTCTTACCTTACACATTTTTAACTGGCTTTTAATTGCTGTTGGCTCTGAAGCAGTGGTGGGTTGGGTTTTCAACCAGTTTTCAGCAGTAGTTATCATCTGCTCCAATTGTTGTAGCTGATTATAGAAAGTGATAATGCTGTTTTGATACTCCAGCCAGTGTAGTCTCTCACTTAGCAACTGGCAGAACTCTATCCACCGGCTGTTCAGCTGTTCCAAGGCTTGTTTGATACTGTCGGCATTAACACCCTCTAGAAAAAAAAAATTTTAAATCTTAAATATATGTCCTGAAGTCACAGGCTGAAAGATCTGAAAACCACTACATTGCAATTACAAAAGTATTCATCGTGTGATTTCAAATTAAACTATTTAGTGTTAAAGGTATATAAGTATGAAGATGATTTCTGATTACTGATTGCAAATTATTAGAGTAGCATCTAAGACAAATATGAATGTCATAAATAAATAAGATGACATATGATGTAGAAGTGTAGTATACCTCAATTTTAAAAAAAGTGGTAAAACTAATGGAGAGGTGGAAGGTTGATCATGAACAAAAACTTGTTGGATGTTTTCAAATAAATATTAAAAATAATATGTATTATGAAAATTAATGTGCAGAAACTAACTTGCTTTTTTACTTTTATAAATGAGTCTGAATTCACTGAAATATTATAATTTGTATGCTTATCTACACAAGGAAAATAATTTGTCTAAAATGAATTATTTTCTCTGCTAGAGAAGGCCAGAAATGGATTGATCATGGACCTAAGGAAGTTAAACAAACATTAGGAAAAAAATCTTTCTAATATGAAAAACTTTTCATTTATAAATGTGGATATTGATCTAAAAGTTTGAAGGTCATCTATAGGGAATGAAACTCAATCTGGAAAATGATATCAAGGATAAAACTGAACACACAAAATTATCATCATTTTAGAATATGCTGTTATAGTTTAAAATATATATATATATATATATATATATATATATATATATATATATATTTGCCACAGTGTCTTGATTTTCCATGCCTGAAGTACTCTCATGGGCTTTTTAGCCAGATTTGAATGCCTTAAGGGCTGATTCTGAGGGCAGAGTGCTGTTTAGGACATCTGACATTCTATGAGTCTGCTGTGTATACTGCTTCCCATGTTGGATTGTTCTCTCCTTTTTAATTCTATCAGTTAGTATTAGCAGACACTAGTCTTGTTTATGTGATCCCTTTGGCACTTAATCCTATCCTTATGATCAATTATGAACTGAAACTGATCACTTTGACTAGTGAGATGGCATTGGTATATGCCACCTTGATGGGATTGAATTGGAATCCCCTGGCAAGTTTCTAACTCTACCATTAGGGGTAAGTCCAATTGAGCATGTGCTGAACTGTACATCTCCTCTCTTATTCCCACTCTTATATTTAACAGAGATCACTTTTCAGTTAAATTTAAATGAAAGATCTCTGTGAGTGAGATCCCATCGGAAAGAACGAGCCATCAAAGAAGGAGGTACCTTTCTCTGAAGGGAGGAGAGAACTTCCACTTTGACTATGGCCTTGTCTAAATAAGATCGGAGTTGGCGAACTCAAAAGGCTTCATAGCCTTGGCAACTCATGACAAGAGCCTAGGGTGATTACTGACACCATAAACAAGAGTGTCAATTGTTAAATCAATAACAGGAGTCACTGTGCACTTACTCCCCATGTAGGATCTCTGCCCTTAATGTGTTATGCAATGTGAATTAACAGTATAACTAGTACTCAAACAATACTTTATACGTTGTGTTTCTGTGTGGGTGCAGTCTGTTGACATCTTTACTTAGTATATATTAAATTGATCTTCTGTGTATAAAGATAATTGAAAATGAATCTTGATGAAGAATGGGATGGGAGAGGGAGTGGGAGATGGGATGGTTGCGGGTGGGAGGGAGGTTATGGGGGGAAAAGCTGCTATAATCCAAAAGTTGTACTTTGGAAATTTATTAAATAAGTTAAAAAATAAAAATAAAGAAAAATATATATATTCTCTAAAGTTATTTCCCTAAATTTAGACATTTTAGACACATTAGTTTTATATTTTCTTTCCTAACAGATGCAATATATAATGAAAAATATTGATTACACATAATATCATGCATTTTATTTTTAAAGATTTATTTATCTTAAATGGAGAGTGGTGGGGAGATGGAGAAATATCTTGCATTTGTTCGTTCACTCCCCAAATGCCTACAATGGCCAGGGTTGGGCCGGACCTAAACCAGGAGCAAGGAGATCCATGCAAGTCTGCATTATGAATGGCAGAGTCCCATGCAAGTGAGCCCTCATCTGCTGCCTTCTCAGGTGCATGAGCAGGAAACTATGGGAACACAAGAGTAGTCAAGACTTGGTCCCAGGCACTACAGTATGGGATATGGGTGTTCCAAGTAATGGCTTAACCCATTGCACAGCACCTGCCCCAAATATCATGCATTTTAAAACATAACTGTGTAAGATATGATAACATTCTTGTATGTTTGAAATAATGAATATTTGAATGTTTCCAATTTCTACATTTATCTACAAGGATGTCAAAGGGAGCATGAGCTCACTGTAAAGCTTTTCCTTCACTGGGGAGAGTTTTTAAACTACATTAGTTAATGTATCAAAACTGTGCCATGGATCAGATGCTTAGGAAAAATGTTTTGCCTTAAAATGAGTTAAAGTTGAATAAGCATTTTCAAAAAGGAAGTCCATGTGTTACAAGATGAGCCAAACTTTAACTAGGCTAATAAGAGATCTTAAGTAAATTACAAGTATGGATGGACTCCTGCTAGACTGAGTTTTATTTAACATTTGTCTAATAATAAAGGAACAGAGAAATATGTGCCCTGGAGAAAGGTCAAACTCATGAAGACTGCTAGCAAATGGAAAAATAAAATCCTAAGTTAATACTCAATATTAATAACATCTGTTATTCTTTTACAAAAGATAAACTATAATAAAGTGCCAATGGGTTCGGTGGTGACTATTGAAATTCAGGGACAGGTTTTAATGAATCATTGTTGAGCATTACACAAAACACTATATTGTCCCAATAAACATTAGGGTGCTAAATATTACTGCAAAAGGAACAAAAACAAAGGAGAAAAGTCAAATTTGTATAAGCCCATAAGACTATGAAATTATAACACTCTTATTTGCATATTGATCTTTGTAATTTAATATATTCAATTTTATGGAAGTCATGGGACTTCCACATAAAGGAGGACTTTCATGTCAGGATAAAGGGAGTGGCAGGCAGAAAGGTATTAGACATTAACAGTGGGAATTTTAGGGGGGGCTGTTTGGCATAGTGGTTAAGTTGCTACTTGGAACACACACAACCTATATTGGAATTCCTGGGCTTGAGTCTGAGCTCTACTTCTGGTTCCAGATTGCTGCTAATGTGCAGCCTGTAAGGCAGCAGGTGATGGCTCAAGTACTTGAGTTCCTGACATCCATGTGGGTGGGAGACCCAGATGGAGTTCTGGGCTCCAGGCTTTGGCCTGGCCCAGCCTTGACTGTTGCAGGCATTTGGAGAATAAATGAGTGGGATTTAATATCTTTTCTCTGTATCTTTGCCTTTAAATATAAAAATAAACATATATATATTATATATGTAGCAGAGTACTCACTATTATATATATTATATTATGTATTATATATATATACTATTATATATATTATCTATATAATAGTGAGTACTCTGCTACTAGAACTAAGTTCAAAATTGATGCCCCTTTACTAGACATCATCTAATCTCATCAAGTCTCACTTTTCTAATACAATATGATTAAAACAGAATCAACCCTGAGTTAATATAGATAATACTTGTTTAAATTGTTCTACATGTTAGGTGACCAATGAATAGTAAGGAATATCTATGTAAAGAAAACAGCAAAGAACATGTAGGAATTAAGAAAAAAGACTAGATCTCTCAAGTGTTGAAATTAGAGGGAGACAGATTCCTTTTGTAATAACTGAAAGAGATTATTTAAGAAAAATGATTGATATTTTAAATCATTACTAATTTTTATTATATAAATTGGAAGTAATATGAGATATAGAGCATAAATGTATAAATTGCTTAAGAAGTTTTATCAATAACTAGCAATGTACTGCTAAGAATTTTTAGGGATTCTTAGAATATTTGATCATATATTTGTAACTTTTTAAAATTGTAGCAAGGGACAACTAAACAAAACATTAAAAACAGAAATGACTAGCTGTATTATATATTAATCAAATGTTTAATACTTTAAAATAAAAAAATTCTAGATGTCACTAACAAAGACACATTAAACCCAGAGAATCATAAGCTTAATTATGAAAAATTTGTATATAAGCATTGCATTAATTAACTTGTGAACATGCTTGTTGTTAAACTAGAGTATAACTTGTCTTTCTAAACTGTAAGCCCCTCTAGGACATGTCTGGCATTATCTCATAGAGTTATTTTTTAGAATAGGAAGAGAGTAACTACTCTATACTTGCAAACTCGCCAAACACCAATTCAATAGCTTACCTCATATGAATACAAACATTAGCGAGCAATAAACACAGAATCAAAAAGTCATATATAGATATCTCTCTTTCTTCAAATGTGTTTTAAAATACTTGGGCAACGCATCAGAAGCATGTCATAACATTTAGAACATCATTCTTGAAAGAATATTAGAAATGCTATTTTTTGACTTTATGAATTAATTCTCATCCATTTGCCAGTACTACTGGTGACATAAGAACATCCATTAACCATTTCTAAAATAAATAAGGGCTCTACATGTTCTATAAGTGAATAATTGCATATGAAGAAGTTTACTATCGGGGCCGGTGCTGTAGCGCAGTGGGTTAAAGCCCTGGCCTGAAGCTCCAGCATCCCATATGGGCACTGGTTCGCGTCCCAGCTGCTGCACTTCGGATCCAGCTTTCTGCTGTGGCCTAGGAAGACAGTGGAGGATGGCCCAAGTCCTTGGGTCCCTGCACCCTTGTGGGAGACCCAGAAGAAGCTCCTGGTTCCTGGCTTCGGATCTGCTCAGCTCCAGCCCTTGTGGCCAACTGGGGAGTGAACCAGCGGATGGAAGACCTCTCTCTCTCTGACTCTCCTTCTCTGTGTGTAACTCTGACTTTCAAATAAATCATTTTTTAAAAAAGTTTACTATTATATATAACTATTTTGCATGTATTTCATAGAACTGTGTACCATAACTCAATTTAAAATTTTAATTTTCATTACAATTTTTAAGTTTAAATACCTTCAAAGTTTAAGTATCAATCATTTGAGCATTTGATTTTCAAATTTTTGTTAGCTGTTTCAGAATACAAACATTAATTCACTAGGCATTATGAACAATACTTAGGAAAACCATTTTGCAGTAGCACATTAGAATCTCAGGGATAATGGATCATAATCCATTCACATCTCACTTTCTAAACAACCCCTGAAATAGTCTATGAATAAATATATTGCACCCAGAGGAAATGGATCATTACTTGAAGTGCATCCATTAATTTTATTACTTGTGTACAGTGCATAACAGACTGTTGGAATAATTTTAATTGTGCGCCACCTTCCATGCAAGTACTTCAGAACTGCCACTTAAAGTGAAGTATTCCTCATCAAGTATATTCATCATTAGCCATGAAGCCAAGGCAGAATAATGCCAAACCTGTGTTTTCTGAGTTCTTGATTTGGAAGAATATTTGGAATAAGAACTTAAAGTTGTTAATAAGCAGTCTCCTATTTTTGTTGCATTTTAGATGAGGGTTATAAGTCCATTTGGTGTTCATTATAATAGCCTAAAGTGTCATAGAAATTTCTTCAGGAGTCATGAAAGGCTGATGCTAAATTCTAGAGGCTCCTGTAACCACACTGACATGTACACAACTGGTATTGTCAGTTTTTAAAATTGCTTTTTAAAATTAATTCTGTCAATCATCTATCAATTTATATCATACTCCAAGTGAGTACAAAACCAAAAAGTGTAGTAATATATCCCTTACTTAATTTTCCTATTTCTCAGGGCCAGCACCATAGCATAGCGGGTAAAGCCACCACCTGCAGTGCCAGCATCCCATATGGGTTCTGGTTCTAGTCCCCTGCTATGGCCTGGGAAGGCAGTAGATGACGACCCAGGTCCTTGGGCCCCCGCACCCACATGGGAGACCCAAAAGAGGCTCCTGGCTTCAGATCAGCGCAACTCTGGCCATTGTGGCCAATTAGGGAGTGAACCAGCAGATGGAAGACCTCCCTCACTCCCTCCCTCCCTCTCTCTCTCTGCTTCTCCTTCTCTATGTAACCCTTTCAGATAAATAAATCTTTAAAAAAATTTTTCCTATTTCTAAACAACACTGTATTATAAAAGGAAAATCTGATTCCTACTTATATTTGTTTTCACCACAGATTTCTCTCAACAACAGTTACTATGATCTCCTCCCTCCCCTCCAGCTTCTCTTCCACATACACACAAAACCAGAGGCTCATCCTTTTAGACAGAGTTAAGTCAAGAAAAATATTATTGGATGTGAACTCTTTGTAGAACATTATCCCAAGTGTTGCATGTAGGAAGAGAAAACATAACTCAAGTAACCCAGAACTGAGGGAGGAATAAAAAAAGAGAAAATGCATGCAACTATGGAAATTTATTCATTCATGATGGAGGGGATGGACTATGACAAATAGTACTATTTCAATGCCCCAAGAGTACAGGTCATTACCAAACTGTGCCTCGTTAAAATATAAGATTAGAAGAGGTACTGCTACTGGAAAATCCTTCACAGGGATGTAAAGGAAAGATCTTGATAAATTTGGTTTGGTGAGGACACAATCTGACTATAAACCTTTCCTCACTCATCTCACAAAATTTTGTGGCCCAAACTCAAACAACATCTTTCATGTCAAAGTCTTTAGCAAGCTATAAACCAAAATACAAAATACAACTTCATAGTTACTATTATAACTGAGAGGAGCCCTTTTCTGCTTTATTCTTCTATGCTATTTAATTATAATCCTTAGCACACTTACTATCAGGTATTCACCTTAAATACTATAATCTATCACTTATGAGATAATAGTTTTGAGATATTTTTAAGTCTGATATACTAATCATTACTACTTTACTTAAATATTTTCTTTATGTGATTGTCTTTGGGCTTTTTATTAATACACAGGAAATTAGTTGGAAACTGAAATGTCAAGCACAATTTAATATTAAAATATCATTAACCATATTGGATAATTATAGTATCTCCTCTGAAAGTTGTGGTTAAATCATTTTATCACTTAAAGAATGGGAACTGAGCTACATGTACATATGTTTTGAACTGAAGGTTCTGATATAACCATTTTGGTCACATCAATAGTCATAAGGGAAAACAATTTACTTAAACTGGACTTTTTCATTATACCTGGTGCATAAGGAGACTTAGGTATTCACACAGTATTATTTTACAGAAGTACTTAAGAATAAAGTCTAGGGGCTGGGGCTGGGGCTGGGGTGTAGCAAGTAAAACTGCTTGCAGCGCCATTATTCCATTTGGGTACTGGTTCAAGTCCCAGGTGCTCCACTTCTGATCCAGCTCCCTGCTATGGCCTTGGAAAGCAGAAGATGGCCCAAGTTACTAATTTCTTAAAACTAACCCTATGTTCCTAATCTTATCAAATGATGGTGAGATTCATGATGACTACATTAGTACAAACTTTTCTCCAATAAGAAATGGTTTTCTCCACCATCCAATACTTGGCTAATACTCCCCACCCTCATCCAACCAGTTGATGATTACTTAGGAATAGTAAATCAATTTTAATGTTCACTCAAATACAGAGTTAAGAATGACATACATAAAGTTAAAAATCATGCCAAAGTAACAAACATGATTTAGCTAAAACTCTGTTACTGGACTATTTTTATTCTATGGTTTTTATAGATGACTTTCTCTCTGACCAAAAGAACTGGGGCACACTTAAGCGAAATGTCCATGTATACTTTAAAGAATTCAAGCAACTTAGGCAACTCTCTTCTTCATGGTTTAAAAAAGCCCCAAATAAAGTAGTAAGAATCTTACTATCTGCATATTCTTCAAATGAAATAAAATACAAATTATTACTAAAAAAATCCAGATACAGTTAATATAGACTAAGCTTTAAAATTCTGTATAAAGCTCTTTGTGTTTGATAAAGTACAAAATGAAAATTATTTTCAAGTTGATAATAGGACCATGTGATCTTGAAAAACTGAACATACACTATAAGATACAGTGTTAAGATGTACAATTCCATTTAAGCAATAGTTTTCAAAGCCAAGTGAATATCTTTTCTTCTACATTGGAACTGTAGTAAATTCTGTACTTTTAACAATCTTAACACACCCTCACCTTTCCTGCTCTTCAGCACACTTCTTAAACTCCTTTAAGAATATGCTTTCATGAACAACAGATTTAGTTTTATGCATTTCCTAAGTAGTGTTAAAACTTCATTGTTTCACAGATGTTTAGAAATGGACAAAATGATTTCTCATTATGCCTCATATACAATTTCAGGTCAAAACTGAAGGAAAATAAAAGCTATGAAGACTTTTTTGCATGCATTGCTGTTTGATTCTGAAAACAAACTGAAGAGCTTCGAAGTCATACTAAAAATTTTTAAATGATATTTAATCTTTATGACAAGTTGTTTTCAGTAGAAAATTTAGTTTGCTCTGTAGGTATATGTACAGATAAAGTACAGTTTACAAAAAGGTTGTATTTGAAATATAACAGCTGGGACAGGTGCTGTTTTGCAGTGAGTTAAGTCGCCATTTGGGATGCCTGTATCATGGGACTGCTGGTTCAAGTCTCAGCTACTCTGCTTCCTGCCAATGTACCTGCAAAGTACTCCGTAATCCACATGGGGAGACATGGATGGAGTTCCTGGCTCCTGGCTTCAACCTGGCTCAGCCCCAGCTTCTGCGGCTATTTGGGCAGTAAATCACCAGATATCTGTCTGGCTGTCTGTCATTCTACCTTACAAGTAAATAAATATATAAATAAATATTTTATATAATAAACATTCTTCATGATTATGGTATTTCCTGTGTCAGGGAAGTATATATAATAGACATCCTTATGCTATTCTTTTAATATGCTTTCTACATATTTCTACATTATGAATATATTCTAAATGTTTTATTGTGGTAAATATATATACACATTTACATTAAAGATATATTTGTATTAGTGACATGTTATAACATTTTACAATAATTATTTGCTTTTATAACATTGTGAGGACAATATATATGATTAAAAGAAGCAAACATTTACATGAGATCCTAGGAGAAGTAGGGTGATTTGTGTCTCAATTTCCTCTGTATAAATAAAAAGAATGCATGTGTCTTACATGGTCGTGTGTTTTATTATAACTATATAGCCCAAAATTGATTCAGGAGATTTTGTGTTTGTAAATTTAAGAGCTTTACTAAAATAACTGTTTAGGATTATTTAGTAGATAAAGCTTAATTTGTCTTTCAGCTTCATGAGCCATGCCATTACATTTCAGTTCTTTGGCTCTATACTGGAGAAGTGATTGTAAATTAAAATAAGGAGTCCCTCTCAAATACTCCTAACAGGTACTCCAGGCACTCATTGTGTGACTGGCTTATTTCACAACTTATATAGTCATAAAGTAAATATTATGCAAATTGTTCTTTGAAAGCAAGAAAAACAAGAGAAGTTAGATTCTTTTTTTTCTTAGTAATTATGTAGACTCTATTATATAATAGGGGCAAAAGAGCTATGGTCACTTCAAGTTACCTTAGAAGTAGCCCAACCTTGAGCCTAATCATGTATCAGCTAAACCATCTCATCACTACAGAACAAACAGGCCACTTACAATATGGTCATTGTAGTCAGCCAAGTAGGCATGTCTCAAATGGCACACCCACTCCCCACTGCTCTTTGTATTTTCCTGCAGAGGTCTTATTATTTCCTAATCAAAAGTACCAATGCCATTATCTTAATTACTGGTTTATTTTTTCTTTCCTAGATAGAATTTAATCAATCAATATTTATTACAGAAATACCATATTCTGATTTTTCTGCATGACTCTCAAAATTAGCTATGAGGGCAATAATCTAGAAATATAATACTGACAATAATCACAAGACCATTTTAATCCTGTTTACAGATTCTATTAGCAAAAAATAAAAATAATTTTCTTCATTTCTAAATGTTTAAATTTTTAATAATTCATTGTATGTTGCTATCAGATGATTATGAGGTGAAATATGCTTGCTGTTTAACTACAAATGAGATCATTTACATGTATAGCTTTTATATCAACACACTAAAATGAAAATTTTATAATGTAGTTACTAGGGAGGAATTATATAACTACATGGATATTTTCAGATCCTATCATTTTATTTAACTATGCTGTGTAACTCCTCACTTCAGACCATCAACATGCATCTAAACAACAACCTATTAATATTTTTCATTATCTATATATATTGAATAACATGTTGACCCAATTCTCAGCTGTCATATTTGGTTGTTTATGTTTTTAACCAAATACAGTCTTGGGGCTCATTAGAAGAAAATGAATTGATTTCCTATGAAGATCACTGAACTTTTTAATGTCAACATAGCAATTAAAGCAAAAATAATTCATGCATAGAACTTATGCCTCAGAATACAGGCAGAATCTGGGAAAAACTGACATGCTCAATCTTTTGTTATGTTTGTTTATTATATTCTTACAAATATATCATTTGCAAATTGAAAACAATTCTTGAAATACAACTAGCTCACAATTTCATAAAATCACTTTTAATTGGAAATGTTTTAATGTCATGAGTATAGCGATAACAATTTAAAAGTATTTTGTTAACATTTTATGCAAATAACATTTTGTACAGAGTTTTTTGGGGTATCTTAGAAAATTTTAATTCATACTTTAAAAAGAAAAAAGTTTTTGGAAGCTTTGTGCTCTTACCTCACTCCAAAAGTGGGAAATTTAAAAATAAATGTCAACTCAAAGAAAAATTTTTTAAAGAGAGACAGATTTATAGTAACATGAAATATATCAAATAAATTATTAGGAAACTGGTATGATGATCAAGTCTTACACACAATTCAGTATGCTTGGAGAAATAGACAACAAAATTATTAAAAATCAGATTACAATCAACTTTACATATATTATATGATTGGTTATACTACAACTATTTATTCAAACATTGTTTTGTGAAATTATTGAGATAATGTTAGATTTCACTTTAAAATTTTTTCTATGTAACAGAATATTCCACTACACTCCATTTTCTTATAATAGACTCAAAGTTGAACTTTCCTTGATAATTTTCTTAGCATTAGGAAATAATAATAAAAATATAAACACTCCCTTTAAATCTGCATTCCAAAAGTGCTTGTCTGATATAATTTAGCTGATAAATATGAACCTATGTGTTTATCAAATCTCTAAGAAGATTATCTAAATCAACTTCATGTAATTACCATTCACCATCTGTTCCACCAGGGCCTGAGCTGATCTGCTGGCATCTTGCAGTTTTCTGAACTTCTCGGCTTTTTCTCGCTCTATGGCCTGCAGCATGATAGCAAAGGTGAGTATTTCAATACAAGGATTGTGAATCTTCACAGTAATTATAACGTCTACTTGCCCTTTCAAGCCTTAAGATATTTCACTCTGTCAGCTTATCATGTGAATCTAAAGAAGTTTTTTCTTCAACTCTTTGGCATTAAAATGCCAATGAAAGCACGACATTTTAATCCTGAATTGCTAGTTTTTAATAACAAGATTACTATTTTTAACTTTTTATACAAGATTTTCTGATACATTTCAGTGTAAATCTGCAGAAACAATAAATTCTAACAATGAAAGACAAAGTGTCAGATATTTAAAATGGTATTTTTAAAGATACCACTAAAATTATTTATAAAAACATAAGAATATATTCAGTTTTTAAAAATTAAACTGAGAATCCAATAACTATATAAAGTGGAAAAAAGTACACTAGTATGAATAATTTAGAAGAAAAACATATATTTAAATATCAGACTGTTGGCTAATGTTTCTTTCTAAAAACAAAGTATTCTCATTTCTAAGGACAACCAGACTCATTTCCAAAGATCTTTCTAAGTTCCTTTGTCTATTTCTTACAATCAGAGAAAACTTTTGAGCTAATGCAAAATGATAAAAATTAATAAATACTAGTGTTCTGTAAAATTGAGGTTAGCTAATAATACCTTTACAGAAACAAATTGTAAACCTACCTTCTAAGGTTTTAATTGTTTCCTGGGTTTTAATTGTCTTAGGTTTAAATTGTAAAGTAGAATTACATTAGTATGGTAGTTTATTAGAAGTAGTTAATAACAATGTCATATGTCCTGAAACATGAAACATAACTAGCCACAGGAAAAACAAAGCTGCACTGCAACAACACCCAGTAAGGGTAACTCTTCTGAGACTAATAGCATTACAAAAACAATTACACTTAAAATTGAGCAGGGGTTATACTAAATCAAACTATTTTTCAAAAAACTTTCTTTAGATCTATGGTTATTTATGTAAATATTCCATTGTATATTATTGGAGTACAGTTTGGAGGGCATATAATATGTACACACACACTCTGCAACATCATTCTCTAAAAATTTGCACAAGAATAAAAATGTTATATATATCCTTGGTATCCAATATGGCACCCAATAACCACATGTGGGTATTGAGCCCTTGAAAGATGACCAGTGTGACTAAGGAAATAACTTTGAATTAACTAATTAAATTTAATTGAAATTTAAATAGTCATCTATATCCAGAATTGACAACTGTAAATATGAAGATCTAGAGTCTTCCCTTTGAAAGAACACAAAGATATTTACAAATGTAGATAATATAGAATGCTAGATGTACTTTAGGTGAAGTAATTATCCAGACTAGACTGTTTTCCAATCATATCAAAAAATACTTATAAAATAATCAATGCATTTTTACATCTTTGAAAAGACTTTAAATATCTATAACTAATTTAAAAATTATTTTAAGGAGTTTTGTATATGGGGGACCTCACAATATTTGGCTTCAAAACTTGTCTTAAAACTACAGCAATTTAAACAGTGTGATATGGGCAAAAGAATAGATCAATCAATGGAAGAGAATGGAGAGCTCAGAAATAGATCCGTGTTAATAGTATCAGTTGATATTTGATAAAGCAGTAAGGACAATCCAGTGGAGAAGAGTCATTTCAACAAATTGTACTTGAATTACTGGACATTCCTATAAAGAAATGTACATGCAGACCTATAACCTTCACCACTATTAACACAAAATGAGCCACAGACTCACATGTTAAATGCAAAAGCATAACACTCCTAGACAACAACACAGTGGAGAAAAATTCCAGATAATTTTGAGTCTGATATTTTTTTAGATGTGGTATCAAAGGGATCAGTCATGAAAGAAAGAATTGGTAAACTGGATTTTTTTTTTAATTATGGTTTGTGAAAGATACTGTCAACAGAATTGAAAGCCACAAACTAGGAGAAAACATTTGCAAAAGACTTATCTTATAGAGAACTGTTATTCAGATATACCAAGGGCTCTTAAAACTAAACAGCAAGAAAATTAAAAAATAAACTCATTATAAAAAAAAAAAAAGATACAGGGCTGACACTGTTGTGCAGCGGGTAAAGCTGCCGCCTGCAGTTGTGGCATCCCAAATGGGCACCAGTTCGAGTCCTGGCTGCTCCACTTCTGATCCAGCTCTCTGCTATGGTCTGGGAAAGCAGTATAAAATGGCTCAAGTCCTTGGGCCCTTGCACCCGCGTGGGAGACCTAGAAGAAGCTCCTGTCTTCAGATACGCCCAGCTCCAGCCACTGGGCCATTTGGGGAGTTAACCAATGGATGTAAGCCCCCTCCCCCCCCCCCCAGCAGTGCTTTCCTTCTCTCTCTGCTTCTCTGGAACTCTGCCTTTCAAATAAATAAATCTTTAACAGAAACAAACAACAACAAAATAATCAGATGCAAGCCTTAACAAACACTTCACTAAAGAGGGCTTACAGATGACAAATAAGCATATGAAAAGATGCTGTATATCACATGTCACCGGAGAATTGCAAATTAAAACAAAATATCACTACACAACTATGGAGAGTCCAAAATTCAGAACACTGACACTGTCAAATACTGGGGAGCAGGAACATGAACTTCCATTCATTGTTGATAGGTGTGCATAACAGCACAGTCACTTTGAAGGATGGCTTAGAGGTTTCTTACAAAACTAAACCTACTCTTGTCATAAAGTCTAGCAGTAATGTCTACACAAAATCCGGCTGTGGGTGCATACAGCAGCTTTATTCTTAACTGGCAAGACTTGGAAACCAACAGAATGTCCATAATTTGTGAATGGATAAACTGTGGTGCATCTAGACAAAAAATATTCATCAATAAAAAAATGAGCTATCAAGCCATGAAAAGATAGGCATGAAACTTAAATAGAAATCACTAAATGAAATGCCAACATGAAAAGTCTACAGAACTTTAAGATTCCAAATATATGACAGTCCAGAAAAGGGGAAACTATGAAGACAATAAAGTGATCAGTGGTTGCCAAGGGCTGGGGGAAGAAAAGATAAATAGGTATAGAGAATTTTCACATCACTGAAAATACTCTAAATGATAATATCATGATGGATACATGTCATAATAATTTGTCCAAACACATTCAATGACAACAGTGAAGCTTAATGTGAATTATAAATTGTAGATAATAACGATATGTTGATGCAGTTTCACGTATTACAATAAATGTATCACTCTGGTATGGGATGTTGATAATGAGCACACTAGGTATGTGTGGGAGCAGGGTTTATATGGAAAATTCTGAACCTTCTGCTCAACTTTGTTATGAACCAAGAATTACTCTGAAGTTTCCTAAAATCTCAAAAAAAACCTCACAAATTAGAATTACTAGATTCAGTACAAAGAGATGAAAACACTAAAAGATCTAATTGTTAATAATAAAATAATTGTAATCAGGGGCAGCTATAATATAAAAATAGTAATTAAAATTTAGAATGCATGAACTACGAAATAAAGCACTATGAAATGATGATCTCTTTTAATTTAGTTGTTTAAAGTGCCCATAGCACAGCTGAAAAGATATGCTTTACATTAGACTTCGAAGGGCAACTTACTTTCTCTTCATTCGTTAAGAAATTTTCAAGGTAATAGGCGCATCTTACTATTGCACATTCCACTTGAAAATTTGAAAGCAGACACATTGCAACGTTTTGTGATTATGTGCTTCCAGTCCCACTCTAATTGCAAGTTAAAATTTCTAGATTGTCTTAAAATGCATTTTCACAGAGATGGTATTGAATTATCTTCACAAATATGTGAACAATCATGGAAGTTTCTAACTAACTGGTTGAACTGAAAAGTGCATGAAAATCAAGTAGCCACAACATTTGATTAAAAGTATATCCAGGCCAAAGCTCAACATCATGTTTTCTCAACTCTAAATTATTTGTTTAGAACAAATATTATAAATAATAACAGCCACTGAAGCAAAACAACAATCTAAGAAGTAGATACTGTCACTATCTCATTTTGACAAAGGAGGAAGATAAGGCACACAGATGTTTGTGCAAAATTTGTAAACCTTAACCAAACCACACTGAAAACAAAGTTCATCACACTGTTTTCCAAATTATAGCTTATGTGAATTATTTCAAAAGTACACCACAAGAATTGTGAAACAGAATGAACCAGCATTATACTATCCCATTTTACACAGAGAACGCTAAACATCAACAAGATTAACACATAAATCAAGTGTCATAGAATGGGAAAGTTTTTGACCCAGTACTAGAACTCCACTCCTCTATTCAGAAGTTCAGCTCTCTGTCCAACATACTCTATTGCTTCTGTGGGTACTTCAGTAGAAACTAATGAAACAGGCTTGAACATATCAGAATACAACTCATAATAAAAGTGAGCTTTTTGTTTAGATATATTCAGGGATATACAAAATATTTAACTATTAATTCAGCATGGGCACCAAAGTATCAGAAAAAATGGCTGGTCACTCAGAATGGAAACTGAAGGTCTATAAACTTATTACCAACTCAATATATAGCCCAAAACCTTCACTCCATCATCAGATGTTGATTATATGCCAACCAAGTAACTGGTGCATATTTGGAGTCATAGATCCTAGAAAGAACCAAATAATGGCCTATATATTCTTGTCAATATTTAGGTGACTTCTGGATTGTGTTAGGTCACATTATTTTAAAGAAGAAAAGAGTCTAGAACACATTTCATTTTTGACACAGCTGTTGATGGTTGACTAAAAATAAAATTTAGAGTAGCAAGGAAATCATAAAGAAGGTACTGACAGACAAGCTTTCAGTTGCTTTTTCCACAATTGTTTTGAGTTCTATTTCTACTTCTTACAAGCTGATTGGCCTTAATAAAGTGATTCAAATTTTCTAAGCTTCAATGCATTTTTAAGTAAAAATAAAGATACCTATTATCCATGCCTTTTGATATTAAAGGATAAATTACTTGCCAAAATGAGATAATTTTACATTAAAATGGGGAGCAAAGAATAATCCAGCTGGGACAAATGGCATGAAGCAAACTGAGACTGGGGTGAGGGATGGGCACAGCAGTTATGATGATGCTTCAGACAACTGCATCTCATATCAGAGTGCCTGGGTTCAAATCTTGGCTCTGCTTCTGATTCCAGCTTTCTTTCAATGTGTACCCTGGAAGGCAGTAGATGATGGTTCAAGCTTCAGTCCCTCCCACCCACATGGGAGACACAAGTAGAGTTCTGGGCTATTGACTTTTTCCTAGCCAATCTCTGGCTGTTGTGAACATTTGGATATTGAATCAGCAGATGGAGGATGTCTCTGTGTGCGTGCCTGTCTCTGTCTTTCTCTCTTTATCTACCTTTTGAATAAATAAATATTATTTTTAAAATGCTGAGACCGTCCAAGACAAACTGGAGCATGTGCTCATTCTAATTAAAGGTGATCTCAGTAAACTTAAAAAGAAGTTTAGGAAAACACTTTGACACAAGAACTAATTAGAATAGCTTACTTATGGAAATATGTGAAAAGGTGTTAACGGAGTTGACTAAATAAACACCTCTGAAACACCCCGGTTTCCAGGGGTCTGGCCATGCACCTACACATTCCCAATGAGACAGGTGAACTTCTGGAACAAAATGGTTTGACTCAGTAGTTCCTAGTATTTCCTCCTTCTCTCATTGTCTCCTAGAAACTTTTCTATATAAAGTATACACACACATACAACTGCCTAACCACTGATTTTCCCTCTATTTTTCATTGGTATTTACCACTAATATTCCAAATGTTTTATGTATAGATTTTACTGGATTTCCATCTTTCTCTCTGGACTGTAATGTAAACTATTTAAGGCCAGGCAGGTATCCTTGCCTATCTTCTTCTCCACTTCATCTCCAGTACCTATAAATGGCACCTGGTCCACAGTCTATACATAATAAGGTCTAGTCTAGCACAATTTCCCTTTATACAGTATGGTGGACTCTCTTCCTACTTATATTTCACTTTTAAGGTAAGAATTCACTAAAATTTCTGATAACTATACCTATGTACAGCAGTCACAGAACAAGCCTGTGGAAATAGAAGCTACAAACTCAATCAAGTAAGGCTGGATGAAACTCAAGTCTTCTAGAAATTGCATATTACATTGGATGTTGGGTACACAAACCTGTTCTCCACATCAAATTGTGATAATTGCAACAAATAATTACCCAACTAGGAAATAAACAGTATCAATCATGTAAAATCCTTAAGTCAAGAATTAATAGACTCCCATCTTCCTCTTCCTTCCAAGACTCTAATCCTCCTGTCTCCTCCATCATTTACACGCATACAAGGGTACACAGACACACGGTGTTTTTCAAAAGTTCATGGAAAATACGCATTACCTTTCAAACCCATTTGTCCACAGAATTTTTGAAATTCTGCATCACACATACATGTTATGTGTACATATACACATTTTAGATATATAAAAATTTCATTTATGTATTCAAAGATACACAGATCAGTTTTTTTGTTTTCAAGGTTAAGGGGATCGTCTGAGTGTTCTTCAAGCACAGCCTCCATTTTCTTTTAAGCATTTTATATTCAATATTAGTCCAAATATCTATTCAGATTTTAGCACTCAGTTATACAGGATGTTTTATCAGAAAAAGTCACTGATTTTCTCCTTGCCATGTACAATTCTTATTACAGCAATAACTACTGATAACTACAACTACCTCCTTGAAATCACCTTGTCCATAAAAACATCTCAGTCTCTGACGTTATCATTCTCTAATCTTTTTCTCAGCAAACTTGTCCAGCTTTTCTATGTGTCTGTTTCCCTTTATATCTCTGCTCACGATCTATGTTTGTGTGTATACATGAATATATGAGTTATACTTTTATTCTTAAAAAACCATATTTTATGATGAAACATACACTTCATAAAAAAGATTTATTTATTTGAAAGGCAGCATCACAGAGAGGCAGAGGCAGAGAAACAAAGACATCCTCAATCCACTGGTTCACTCCCCAGATGGCCACAACAGCCAGAGCTGGGCTGTTCTGAAGCCAGGATCCTGGAGCTTCTTCCTGATCTTCCACATGGGTGCTTGGGCCCAAGCACTTGGCCCATCTTCCACTGCTTTCCCTTTTTATATCAGCAGGGAGCTGGTTTGGAATTGGAGCAGCCAGGATCCAAACTAGCACCCATATGGGATGCCAGCATAGTGTGTGGCAGCTTTATCTGGTGTGTCACAGCACCAGCCTCTGCAACATATACTTTTAAAATGATTTACTGATATTTAAGAAATTACTTTACTAAATATATGTTTAATATGTGATCATATATGCTTAGAAACTTTTAATCTGATTCTAAACTATTTGGTGCAAATAATTTCAAGTAAATAATGCAGAAGACAAGAAACATATCAATGATCCATTCCATCAGGAATGGATTCTTAATTATAAAATATAATATGAGCTTCTGAAAATTCTTACTGATCATCTGGAAATTATGAATAGCAAAATGTAAAACTTGCATTGCAAAATAAAAGGCAATTGAATTCTGCAATACGGCAACATTTATTAGGAGCTGGCATTGTGGTGTGGTAGGTTAAGCTACTGCCTGTGACTCTGGCATCCCATATGGGCGTTGGTTTGAGTTCTCATTGCCCAGTTTCTAATCCAGCTCCATGCTAATGAGCCTTGGAAAGCAGAGGAAGATGGATCAAGTCTTTGGGCCCATGAACTAATGTGGGAGACCTGGATGGACACACACACTCCTGTCTTCGGCCTGGCACTGTGGCCATCTGGGGAGTCAACCAGCAAAGGGAAGATACTCATTTATTCATTCATTCAGTATTCATTCATTCTTGCTCTATCACTCTGACTTTTAAATAAATAATCTTTAAGCAAAAACAAGAGAAAGTTAATTTTATTATAAGTATACTCAAAAGTAAACTTCACTAACACTTCAGAGTTGATTTAAAGCAGGTGATGCTCTCTCCTCCTCCTGTTTTATTGACCTTTCTAAAGAATCCTCCTCCTCTCATGGTATCTTGTTGAATAATATAAAAGCTCTATATTCCTCCACAGTCCATGTTTTCTATTCACTTAATATTCTATAATGAAGTTTTATCCTTTGACAGAAATGTAATTTATTCATTTAAATGTTCATTCTTTACCTTCATCTTGGTAACAAAGGCCACCATAAAAGTGTCTACACAGCTGAAAAAAAAAATATTACTTCTGGGGCCTGTGCTGTGGTGTAACAAGTAAAGCCGCCACTGCACGGTCAGCATCCCATATGGATGCCAGTTCGAGTCCCGGACGCTCTGCTTAGGCTTCAGCTCTCTGCTATGGCCTGGGAAAGCAACAGAGGATGGCTCAAGTCCTTGGGTCCCTGCACACACATGGGAGACTTGGAACTGCTGGCTCTTGGCTTCAGATTGGCCCAGCTGTGGCCATTTGGAGACTGAACCAGTGGATCAGATATTTCTCTCTCTCTACCTCTACCTCTACCTCTCTGTAACTCTATCTTTCAAATAAATAAGCAAACCTTTAAAAAAAATATTGCTCCATATGCATTGAAATAAGTACTTGGCACTGCTTTAGGCAATGGATACAAAAAAATAAAAACAAACAATTTAAGCTGTGGCCCCTAATTCCTTAAAACAATTGAATCATTGTGATCACAGCTAGAAATCAGTCTGGGTGATTAATAGAAATCTGATCATTGTAGGCTTCACTGATGGAAGAGAAAAGATTGGTTAAAGGCTAGTTAGTTATGGTTAGACAGGGGTAAGAAATTCTGCTGTTCTATTTCACAGTACAGTGACTATAAATAATAAATGATAATGTACTGTATATTTTTCTGAAGAAGAAAAATGCTAGAGAAAAGGACTTAGAGTGTCTTTACCATGAAGAAACAACAAATGCTTGAGGAGCTAGATATTGTTACCCTGATTTAAATACATACTGCATGCATGAAGTGAAACAATACCCAGTGCTCCCCCAAATATGTACAATTTTTATGTATCACCTAAAAACAAAACACCTATGGGGCTGGTAATAAATAACTAGACAAAAAGAGAACACTTGAAGGTATTGATGTTTTATTGCTGGATGCATGTTCTGTTGTACATAGGCAATGGTGCTAATGAAAATACCCAGAGAGAAATTAGCCTATGTAGGAAAAACACAGGCTCTTTCACTAAGGCAACCAGGGGTTATCAGCACAAAACACACAATTTGAGAAATATTATTTTGACAAAGCAAAAAGCAAATTCATCTATTCTAAGAAGTGGGGGAGAGGTTTAGGAGAGCCATAAAATCTTGAAATAATTGTTGAGATAAATTCAAGAGAAAACTTACGAGAGAAGCACAGAAAACTTACGGAGAAATACTGATATGTCATTTAAGGAATGGAATAATGTCTGGCAGTGACAACATCTGCAGTGTGGTGTGATCATGCAAGTAGATGGCTGAATTGAGGCGATGAGGGAAATGGAAAGCTTGGCCAACAGTATGGCAACCCACATGAGTGCCGAGATTACTAAGAACTTTAGTGGAAAAGGTTGGGAACTTAGTGACAACAACATCAATGAGAAAATAAGATAATAAAATAATGACTGATAGATGGACACCAGGCATGACCTCAAAGGAAGAGAGAGTATCTTAGGAACTGACTGTATGCAATGAGGAACCAGCAATTCCATAGGAACGGGGATGTAAAAGAAGGAATTGTCATCATGGGGTTACTGAGGGTAAAACAGGTTCCATGCATGAAGAGAATGAATGTATAAATTAGATTTGCCCTAAAGAGGTGGGGGCAGATTAAGACAATATTGGAAAAAAAAAGAAACAGAATATATAAATAGTAGAATTGGTCTGGAAGGCCTGGAAAAGCCACTTGTGTGTGATAAGTAAAGCTTCTGTTTCACTTGTCCTTTCTAGAACCAATTCTGGGAACAAATGGCTGTCCAAGAGAAAAAATAAAATTAGATAAATATGAGTTATGAACAATGATAAGAAAGACAATATTGGAAGCCAGAGCAGAGGAAGGGAAGCAGAGGAAAGGTAGCAGGGAAGATTCAGAGATGAAGATATAAGACAAGACAGATGAATGGAGGTGCTTGCATTTTGGGTGTTGAATACAGATCCCAGGAATTAACAGGTAGAATCAAAAATTTAACAAAGAGAAACACATAGGACTGCCCTGAATATTTCCAATGGAATCTGGTAAAACACTGATTTGGTATGGATGTAAATAAGTATACATCTCCTAAAGATCTTAAAGCCTTCTGACCATGAAAGCTTGGTAGGGAAGCTTTCTACAGAACCCTGTACAAGGTCCAGATTCTCAGATACCTTACAGTGTCACTCTGTGCTCACAGGATGCAATTTTGTTTTATTACTAGTACACATTACAATGTACCCACTTCAAGAATTTGAATAGCTAGACTTCTATTACTTGAGCTAAAACTGATGAACTGTGTTGACACCGACATAATGAGAGAGAGAACATTTAAGAGTCTGACAAAGTCTCAAACCGTATCATAGAACATTGATTCTCAAATCTCTGTGTTCATCTGAATCAAATGTAGATTCTGATTCACTATGTGTGAGATTCTACATTTCTAACAAGCTCCCAGATGATGACAATATTGGCTGTCTAGGGATCAATCACATGAGTAGCAGAAAAATGCCCTAGAACTTAGCTTTTTAGCAAATGCATTTTGTTAATGATGTGGATAAAATGCATGGTCAATAGAGAAGGAAAACAACATATTTGGCTTTAAAAGTCCCATTTAAAAAAATATGAAACTGAATTGATAATGCCTGAGGGCATCCAAATTGAATAAAGGCACTTGAAAGGAATGATTGAATCTTGTGAAAGAAAAAAGGAGTTGCTGATATTTAGCCCTTTTTAACAGATGCCTAAACATGAACACCAATGGAGTTCATGGGAATGGCCTCCCACGAGTTCAAAATAACCTATATAAACTGTCAAATGAAGAAGTAACAAAATTAATGTATGCTTAAGCTGCATAGCCATCATCGTTACTATGTATTTCCCTCAGGATTTTTAATACATATACATTATATTTAGCCTGAAGGAAGTGTCTAGGTAAATCATTCCATGTCCTATTTTTTTTTTTTTTTTTGACAGGCAGAGTGGACAGTGAGAGAGAGAGACAGAGAGAGAAAGGTCTTCCTTTGCCGTTGGTTCACCCTCCAATGGCCGCCGCTGCAGCCGGCGCACCGCGCTGATCCGATGGCAGGAGCCAGGATCCAGGTGCTTTTCCTGGTCTCCCATGGGGTGCAGGGCCCAAGCACCTGGGCCATCCTCCACTGCACTCCCTGGCCATAGCAGAGAGCTGGCCTGGAAGAGGGGCAACCGGGACAGAATCCGACGCCCCGACCGGGACTAGAACCCGGTGTGCCGGCGCCGCAAGGTGGAGGATTAGCCTATTGAGCCACGGCGCCGGCCCCCATGTCCTATTTTAGTAGGCAATTAAGAATGATGTTGTTATTTCAGAAAATGAGAGTTTAACTTGATAAAGGTGACTCATGAAGCATCAGAAAAGAACTTATATGATATTGTACTTTTTTTTAGCACTTTCAGTCTATCATGCTGACACTATTGATTAAATGCAAATAGCTTCTAGGTAACCATATAATAACAGGAGTTGTTGAATTTATATTCCTGAAATGCTGGAACTCAATTTCCCTGCTTGATCAAAGTTGTTTTAAGACAAAGAAATGTAATTACAAACAGATAAGTATAAGAAACATATCAATAAAATTTTTAATTATCTCTTAAAATGCCAAAGATGATTTATATTTTCATCGATTAAATATGACACAGGAACTTTAAAACTTATTCAGAGAATATATTTTGTAAGCACATTCCTACTCATAAAATTTTCCTCAAAATAAAGAATATGTATCTTCAAACATGTACACTTTGAAAAAAGATACTTATAGTTAATTTTATACTATCAGTTTAATTTTATAAGTAAAACATGAATATTGTAATAACATTTCTCATTTACTGAAACTATGTAGAATAGCCTAATTTACAATGCTAACATATCTTATACTGCTAAAAATAAAATTAAAATAGCTTTCTAATTTGTAAGAAGATATCTCTAATAAATGTTGACAAAACTCTTTCTTCCTAAATTATATACTACTTTCTCTCAGATATTTTTGTCATTGCTTTCCCAAAGTTCCAATCCCATTGCAAACATTATCTTATATCTGAGATAGTGTTATATGTGTAAAACTATAATAGATTTATTAATTCATGATTGCTTGAATGCAGAATGTGTACATTTACTTGTGATCTTTTGATAGCAAAAATTATC
This sequence comes from Oryctolagus cuniculus, assembly GCF_051225735.1. Taxonomy (NCBI): domain Eukaryota; kingdom Metazoa; phylum Chordata; class Mammalia; order Lagomorpha; family Leporidae; genus Oryctolagus; species Oryctolagus cuniculus. The sequence continues at coordinate 18,693,018 of NC_142888.1, forward strand.
TGACATTCACAATATTTATTTAGCTTGCCAACTGCACAGTATTTACTCAGCTTGTTTGAAAGTCTCTTCCAAACTGTTGCCAATTATAAACCAAAATGAACATTTACAATACTTGAAATTTAAAAATCAATGCCCAGTTTAAAAATCAATTTCCCAGATGTCATAGCAACTTATTAAATTCATAAAAATTCATAAAATTTCCTATTGTGAAGGTCAAAACCACAGTTTCTCATAAGAGAGTAAAAACAGAAACCATCTGAAACCATAAGTAAGTAATGAGAGACTGGAATCTTTTAGTTAAGGTAATATAGTACATAAATATCTGGGTAATATAAATCTATTATAACTCATGACAAGTATGAATGACAATGAAGAATAACTTTTTGATGATAGTGAAATGATAAGTAGATTTCCAAGTATAGTATTTCTCATGGTACACTCTATTATTCGTTTCTACTCTATTTTATCCTATTCTACATTATTCACTTTTGCAAGCTTGCAAAGGCCCAGCCTTACATAAAAGAACATATGAAGTGGAATAATTATGAGTCTATGTTATAAAGTTGTTAATTTACAGATAAATAATATATAAGTTAAAGAAGGTTTATGAGTCATTCTGTTCAGTCACAACAGAATCAGGAAAGATTTTTCAATGCTAAATTTTATTTTGCTCTTTATCTATGCTGCATTTTAAAGGTTAGCAAACAGCATTATATCATAATGCTCTAATCCCCTCAACTCTAATAGATTCAAAGATAACAAAGCAGGGAGTTTATAAACAGTGCATAAAGTAGGAAAATGCATAACAATTAGTGTATAACCTACATTGACTTTTTCCTTCAGGTCTGAGAAGTTGCCCTCCTTTCGATAGATTGCAAATTCAGGACTCTGTAACACAGCTTCTGAGCGAGTAATCCAACTGTGAAGTTCAGTTATATCGACATCCAACCTAAGACAGCAAAGAATAAAGGTCATTATTTCTTGATTATCTTTTTCTTCTGTGTGGAAAAGAAAAGCAATCTATCCCCATTTATCATTCTCATCCCCATCTGAGACTCCTACCTGATGCTTGATTACTGTTAATAACACCACTATTTCCGTAGTTAGGTAGACTCAAAATTTGGATTCAGCTTTGATCTAGAGTCTTCTGATCATGGGGATCATTTTAGCCATTTCAATGTAGCAATCACCTCTCAAGTTTCCGTTATAAGCATAAACTATTATCAAGCCTCTGCTTGAATGTTTGCACTAACCGAAAACTTACTGCTTTCCAAGATGACTCTTTTGTGAAGTGTTTACAAGAACTCCAAAATTCCTATTGGTGACCCCCATGGAACTACCCTCTGATATTCCTGCCCTCACATATCGTATAATCATATTAGTCTATGTTTGCTCATGCAATTTACTAGGCAACTTGGATACTAGTAAGAATAATTCAAGTAGGAGCTACACAATGCTTGCACATTGGAGCTTTTCCTCTTAGAACATCTACTCTGAGAAGACAACTGTTGCATAAGAAATCCAAGATAATACACTAGAAAAGTGTTGTGTGATGACCATGCTTTAAGAATGTTTGTACAGGGGCCATATAGAAGAGTGTGAGCTGCTACCAATGTGAATAAAGCCTTCTTTGATCTCCTGACCTATCTCTACTCCTGCTGCATGCAGTCAAATGAGTACTCAACACAAGTTTATGTCAACCAAATGAGGAGACACCACTTAGAACCAAAGAAGTATTCAAAGGAATCTTGTCAACACTGTAGAATAGTGAATTATAAATAGCTGTTTAGCCAATAAATCTTCTTCTGGGTTATGATACTGCAATAAATATCTAATCACCTGCCCCCCCTTTTCAAAATTCTTTTTCTTTTGAAGAGGTCTTTGGAGTGAATGAACTATTCACTCTGTTCAGGTGATTCTGATCTAGACTAGCCAAGACAGGGAATCCATCTAAATGCCCATTAACATAATGAAAATGGGGCATTCTCATATTCATAATGGATTATTATTCAGACTTAAAAGGAAGGAGATCTCATCTTCTGTTACATCATCAATGAACTTGAATGCTGGTATTGTGGCACAGTGGGTTAAGCTGTACCCTAGGACACCAGCATCCCCAATGGGCACTGATTCAAGTCCCAGCTGTTCCAATTACAATCCAGCTCCCTGTTAATACACCTGGAAAGGCAGAAGATGGCCTGAGGACCTAGGCAACTGTCACGCACATGGGAGACCAGAATAGAGTTTCACACTCCTGGCTTTGGCTTAAACTAGTATCAGCCATTGTTGTCATTTGGGGAGTGAACCAGCAGATGGAAAATATTCTCTCTGATTCTCATTCTCATTCGCATTCTCTCTCTCTCTCTCTCTCTCTCTCACATACACAAACACACACACACACATCTTGCCTTTCAAATAAATAAATCTCTTAAATACATAAATTAATTTGGGGGACTTTATACAAAATGAAATAAGCTAGATACAAATGAATGCTGCATGATATTACACAGAATCTAAAATAGCCGAACTCACAGAAGCAGTGAGGAGAATGGTGGTTACCAGGGACTACTTAGGGGAGTTGAGAGAGGAAATGTTGGCCAAAGGATATAAACTTTAAGTTAGGAAGAGTAAGTTCAGGAAATATATTGTACAATATGTTGGCAACCGTTAGTAATAACATACTGTGTATATGAAAATTCCTGAGTATGTTTTAAATATTCTCACCACACAAAAATATGTATTTGAGGTAACACATATATTAGTTTGATTTAATTATGTACAATGTATGTGTATATAAGCATCACATGTATAATTTGCATTTCTCAATTAAAATAATTAACTTTTAAAATAAATGTTAAAATCTTTTCCCAAAGGGCTAGTGCTATGGCGTAGCAGGTAAAAGTGCTGCCTGCAGTGCCAGCATCCCATATGGGTGCCAGCTCAAGTCCTGGCTGTTCCACTTCCAATCCAGCTCTCTGCTATTGCTTGGAAAAGCCATAGAAGATGGCCCGTTTGGGCCCCTGTGCCCACGTGGGAAAAGCTCCTGGCTCCTGATGGGCCCAGTTCCGGCCATTTAGGGAGTGAGCCAGCAGATGGAAGACCTCTCTGCCTCTGCCTTTCTGTAACTTTGCCTTTCAAATAAATAAATAAAAATCTTAAAAAAAAAAAAAAAAAAAAAAAAAAAAAAAAAAACTTTCCCCAAAACCATAGGCTTTAGAGAGTAGTCATGGATGTGGCTGCAAAGGTGATGAGGTATCTGTGAATCATTTGGAACTTCAGGCACAATTCCAAATGTGTGGACATTTTTCTTGAGAAAATTTTCTTAGATTTTAATCATCTATGAAAAAGGAATTTAGATCTCATTTAATTCAACAGTTTATTAGTCAAACAAATAAACATTATTAGAAAATAGATGACTTACTTTTCATAGGAAATCTGTGGAGCAGAACTAAAATATAAGATTTAAGACACCCAGTGAGGTATTTTTTTCACAACGCTTCACCTTCTTCTCCATTACAACCCTCAAATATCTTGCATTAGTTCTCTAAATTCATTAGAACATACTTGATGTCAGCTACTTTACTCCTAATTACTTCAATGGATAGCTGATGTTTTCTAAATATCTCAGTTTCCTTAAAATTTGGCATCTAAATGGAATGCATTAATAGCGTATTAGTATAACCAAAGAAAACAGACAATTATCTTCTTGGTTTACAATACTTCACTTGATGAAGCCTGAATTTCAATGTTTCCACTTTAATATTAGAATTTCAAGTCACATTGAAGCTAAATAGAACTAAAACTTAGAATTTTTCATAAAAAATAACTTTAAATAATTTTTTTTTGACAGGCAGAGTGGACAGTGAGAGAGAGAGACAGAGACAAAGGTCTTCCTTTTGCCGTTGGTTCACCCTCCAATGGCTGCCAAGGCTGGCTGCGGCCAGCGCACCACACTGATCCAAAGCCAGGAGCCAGGTGCTTCTCCTGGTCTCCCATGGGGTGCAGGACCCAAGCACTTGGGCCATCCTCCACTGCACTCCCTGGCCACAGCAGAGAGCTGGCCTGGAAGAGGGGCAACCGGGACAGAATCCAGCGCCCCGACTGGGACTAGAACCCGGTGTGCCGGCGCCGCAGGCAGAGCATTAGCCTATTGAGCCGCGGCGCCAGCCTAAATAAGTTCTATCATAAGTTATCAACTCTAACTAATTGATTCATGAACTGAAATGCCAAAATTTTAAATTATATAGACCTGTTAGAATTTTCCATGATAACTGTAGGCTATTGTTTCAAAATTAAACTAATATAGAATTTCAAAGAATCTAGAGCACTTACAAAAATATATTCATATGTTTTATTCTTACAAAATTCTGTGGTTATGTATCACTAATAAGCCTGCTCATATAAGGAGATACCAGCTCAGAAAAATTAATTAGCCTCCAACTCTTTGTATCATGTGACAGGATTTATTTCATCTAATCACCACATATCCTTCACCTCAAAGAAAGGCCGATTCATAGTAATAAATATTTACTAGGTCATTTTTCCTCAAGATACCCAACTAGAAATTAAGAAAATAGGAACAAGATCTCTTGAAACCACAGATCACTGAAAGCCAATATTCTCATTTATATCCGTAAATTCTTATCGATTTTTATTTTATCCAACATGGTTGCCATCCTGACTTTTGTTTTATCCATAAGTTTAATTAAAATGTTTCCTATTTTATTCATAATGTTGATTTAAAAAGAGTGTCCTGTTGCACGTTGTATGAGTCACTCCACATCCCTACTGCCACCACTTCACTGATGTTAACTCACAAAATCAATGTTGTTTGATTATGGTTGTTTTGCTACTCACCAAATCCAGGGAATCATATTCTAATCAATCAATATGTATGTTTTTCACCTGAATGTCCTATGAAAGACTTTTTTTTTTCCTTTTTCCCAACCCAACATAAAATCCCTGCATCTTCCTGCCTGCAGGAATTCATTCATTAGCACATACAATATCTATACAAGGAGCTGGAATGTTAATATTTCAGGAGTGACCCTTAGCCAGCAAGAGTTTGCAGTTGGTAGAAAAATATCCCAGCTCCTTTGTATCATCCTGAAATATGACACATAGTATCTCAGAGGGTTCTCAGTAGGTATGAGACCCAGTGCCCCACAGCAAAAAGCTTGACCCTTCTTGTGTATCATCCCCTGTTGGCTGTATTTTTTCCTTACTTCACTTCCCTACTTGGCTTTGTGGGATCAGTTTCCAAATAAACAACTTGCACCTAAATCCTTGTCTTCAGATCTACTCTTAGCAGAACCCAAACTAAGGCAATGATCATTAGCCTCAAATGAACCCAGATTCCTGCAGTTTTTTTCAACTTGAGCTCTGACTCATTCATCATAAGAACTATTTAAAACTTTTCTTTCCAAAACTCTCAAAGCTCTGACCCACCATCCTTCTCCAGCTGTCTCAGCAGATGATCTTGTTTCCTCCTGTACAGAGAAAACTACAAATATCAGCTTCAAATTTCTTTTACTTATTATATCCAAATATTCCATTTTGTCTGCATGTGCAGCCAACCTTCTCATTCCTGTTTTTTATATTTGAATGGTTCTTTTTTTTTTTTTTAACCTAAAGTCAATCCTCTTACTTACATTGTGCACATTATCCTCTCATTTCTTTTTGGATATTTTGGTCCACTGATTTTCTATTATCTATCCACTGTAAACCTACTGCCTTCCTCTCAATTATAGTTTTCATATGCAAATTTATACACATTTTACTAACTCCTATTTTTTAAACAATCTGGACTTCTATTCAGAAAAGCTTTCTGAAAGAGTTGTCTAGCTTACTGAATAGGGTTCCTCCTTCCTTTGCACTCTTGAATCTACTCAATGTTGTTTTCCAAAATAAACACAGCTAATAAAGTGATCATGTCATTGAGGCTGATGGGGGGTTTCACTCTTTTGCTATTTAGTAATACTTATAATATTGACCATATTTTCCTTTTTGAAATTTTTCTTCCTTTACTTCCATGATGCAACTCCATTCTGATTTGTCTTCTATATTCATTTTTTTCTTTATACCCTCATCCTCCACTATCTTGTAATTATGGAGATTAAGACTCAGTTAATTATCAATCTTCTACCCTCCTCTTTTATTCTCTGTTGCTAGCAATCTCATCATTGCTCATGACTTGAACTACACTCCACACATCAGTAGCTATAATACACTCATCTCAAATTCAGGCATTTCTGCTGTGCTAACTATATAACCATCTTTCTACTATATATCTCTACTTGCACACTGTAAATTGCATCCAACATTAGATGTCAAATTTTAATGTGTGATATCTCATAAAGTGGTACTCTACCAGTGTTCACCAGATCTGTGGATGGCATCACAATCTATCATCTTTGATATAACCCTTTCTGCTAAGGTCTGAGTGTTCCATGTAGTCTAAAATTCATATGATATTATGAGATGAGGCATTTGCTTAGATCATTAGGGTAAAGTCTACAGATTGGATTAGTACCCATACTAGGACTGAAGAGACCAGAGTTCTCTTTCACCATGTGAAGAGACACCAAGAAAGCATCACCTATTAAATAGAAAGGCTGCTCTCATGAGAAAGCACATCTGCTGGTAGCTTGATCTTAAACTTCTCAGACTCCAGAGATGGAAGAAATAAACTTATGTTGTTACCACCAAGCCACTTAGTTTATGCTATTTTGTTTTGGGAGCATGGACAAAGGCACATTTTTCTTCATTTTTAATTTTTTTGAAAACCCTAAACCATCAAACATTATATCCATATCTCAAGATATTTAGAGACAGTATTTTAATTAGTGTTGCCAATACATGGGACCAAATTCAGTAGCTTCTCAGTTGGCCTCCGGGAAATCTGTCTATAACTCTCCAACCTAGTGTGTTCACTAACCATCAATATTATTTCTAATATTATATCAGATATTTACCTCATTCATAATACTACACAAATACTATCCCATTTCTTAGGACAAAGAATTCTAATATGGTCCTGTATTATGTGCCTTTGACAGATATATTTATTCTCTATTTTATCCTTTATTCAAGCACTTCTAAATAAATCTCCCTTCATGTTTCTTAGGAGCTATGTTTCTATCTTGCCCTCCACCAATAGAAAGAAATCCTTCACTGACTATATATCTGTCCATTAGAAGATTTCCAGTTTAAAGATTTAGTTTAACATAATCCACTTTTGGCACTTTGTTCAAATTTGTCACCTTTCCTTTAAAGTGGTCTGACCACATTACACAATCCTCTGGGACTCACACATGTGAAATGTGAATATCCTTCAGTCATTGCCAAATTCACCATTTAGAGTCGATCCCTTGGGCTTCATACCTCTTTGATCCAAACTTTCTTTTTTTTAAAATTTGAAAGATAGGGAGAGGGGGGAAAGAAGGCAGAGGAGGGAGGGGGGAGGCGAGAGGGGAGAGGGGAGATCATGAATCTGCTGGTTCATTCCCCAGATGATGCAATGGCCAGGGACTGGGCCAGGTCAAAGCCAGGAGCCAGGTCTTACAGGTGGATGGCAGGGGCCCAAACACTTGGGCCCTCATCTGTTGCTTTCCTCAGGACATTAGTAGGGATTTGGATTGAAACACGAACCAGCACCCATGTGGGACGTCAGAGTTGCAGGTGGTGGCTTTACCCTTTATGCCACAATGCTGGCTGGGCCCCACCCAAACTTTCTCTAGAAAAGATAACCAACTTCCACATATAAATCCACAGAACTCAAACTTGGCTCAATTTACTATGCTGGTATCATAGAGGGGAGAGTTCTGCTAAATCCTGTGTTAGAGACAGCTTTCTACTAGACATATAATTTGCATTGGTCTTGTTTGTACATGTGTAATAATTATTCTCTAGTGCCACCTCCAACCCATTGCAAAAAAAAAAAAAAAAAAAAAAAAACAGAACAAGCTTCTTTACTGATTTTGGAAGTAAATGATTTTCTTTCAAAATGAAACATTGTAACACTTTTAGATATATTTCTTTCTGAAAAATGTGAAATCGCATGGTTCCTTTTAAAGTACTCAAATATCTCCCCATTTTTTGTCACAAAATATATACTAAGTGGTTAATATGAGCTAGATATGGTATTAACTTCACAAACACCAAAGATGAGAATGCATCAGTCCACATTATGAAGGAGTTTGGTTTAGGAAGCATTCATCTGACAAAATAAAATATTGTAGACACACAACTGGGGCTCAGATCATGCTGGGCTTTTTAAAAGGATAATCAAAAACACCTTTTCAATGAATTAGGATTAAATCACCTTCTAGACTAGAAACTCTGCCAAGTAAATTTGTTATCTCTATACAATGAAGTCTTTGTGAAGTTAACACCATGGGAACCGTCTGCTTGCTGCTCAGTTGGTGAAAATTTTAAGGGAGGCCTGGACACCAGTTGGCATGTAGTTCTAATAATTCAGATCAATTCAAGCAACAGAATGGGAAATTCTACTTAGAGGTCTTCCCTCATTCAAGTTCTTGTTTGATTTCCTAAGTTTTGAAAGAAATTACAGAAGAGGGTTAAATCTCTCTTTTACATAAGAATCCTAGGAACAGTGAATACATCGATTTTTTGACTTATGGAATTTTAAAGATTTCAAATTTTTCTAAGATGCAGAGTATTTTGTCTATTCATAGGCACATATATGGTTGTGTTACAATTCCTTTCTCAAATTGAATGGAGCAAAATATCAATGAGTTTGTACTATTCTCATCTGTCATACTTTATATTTATCACCATTATCCTTGTGACATCTTCATTCTTTGGAAAATAGTCCAAAGCAAGTTCCTACATGTTTTAAGCTTTGAGCTATTCCTAACACAATCCTATTTTTACATTTATTTTTTGCTGTTTCCATTTGGGATTACTGCTTCAACAATATCTCTGATTTCATTGGTAAAATATTTTCTGTTCCAATGCAACAATTGACATTCAACACCATCACTTAGAGCTCTGGGAGTTAACTGTCATCTACTTCCATTGTTTTCCCTCCTATATTCTGCCAGTGGACATCTCCACCAGGGAGGATGGAAGGGTGAAGAGGAAGCAGAGGCAGAGTTTCAAAGACCTCCCACACTCTCCAACTGAGTGCCAACGGACCATATTCAATAGTTAAGCTCTTTGATGTTTCTAGTGCACAGTGATCACAGTCTCCTTCCTGGATCCTACTCAGATTCTTGTTTCCCTAACAAGTGCACATTTATTTTTCTCCCCTGTATCATCAGCAGCCTTGCTTCATTTGCATTCTGTGGTTTGTCCTGTAATCCTCAAGTTTTTCACTGTTATTGAATATTCTTCAGATATCTATGCTGAGATGCATAGCAAATTAAGACTCTTCTGATTTGAATCTATACATATTCATGAAATGAGTGCTATCTACTCTTTCCAGTGCTTTGCTGGTGGTATTTTTTCTGTCACACTTCGTACTACCTGGGGCTGTGTACTTAATCACCAACTAAAGATAGCATACAGATGTAACTCAGTTACCTTCTTGAAAACCCTTAAGGAAAACTCTAAAGAGTTGTTTTCAATATCATACTGAATTTTGGATTCTGTGCATGTATTTTCACTTTTTCATAAGATTACTAATTTCCACTAGCTCTTTTTCCCCACTTTAAAAACCCACATGAAACCATTATTAATGAATGGGATAGATAGTAAGTTATTCATAATGGTCTCTTATAAGAATCAATGAACAAATATATTACTTATTACTTATCTTACACTCCTCACACATTTTACTCTGTATCTAATATAATTCTGTCATCACAGACCATCCCTTACTTCAATCGAGCTTTATCCAAATTAAAATCCCATTTATCTAATAAGGAAATTATTCTTATTCTGTTCACAAGATGATTTTTCCTCCCATAATTATCAATGCATACTATGTCCTATATTCAAGCATAACTTAAAATCTGATCTTTGTTACTTATTTATGATTATCAGTGAAGTAACAATTTTCCATCCTTTACAAATGTATTCATCTTAAACTCCTAAAACTAAAATTAATGGCGTTCCACAGTGCAGAGAAAAGATGACACTGAATTTTTTAATTCACAAAGAATTTATCACTAAAACAGAACTGTTATTTCAAAACACCTTCCATTACCTAGAAGTTTCAAAATGCATGGTATGTATCTGCTAAACAGTCAACAAATTAAAATTTTTTTTCAAGATCATATTGTATAAATAGACTCAACTTCATCTGGTAGAATTTCCCTTAAACATGATACAAATTAAGTCAATAGTCAATATTGGAAGAAATAGGAGAGAATATATGTGTAAAAATATTTAAAATAAAATATAAAAGCACAGAAAAACATCCTACAGAATTCTAGAAACTCATGTATTTTTAAAAAGTTGTCAGTTTTGAGCTGTCACTATTATACTGTTGTATGGACCTTCTGCTTTTTGATAGCTTTGTTTATTATGTTAGAGGAGCCTCTTAATGGGCGCTGATCATATTCTGGTAATTTTCTGTGCAGTATCTACCATATAAAGCATTAAACTAAGATGGCCCACTTACACTACAATTAATCCCCTAACTTTCAATATACTGTTTGAAACTCATCATTACCAAATGTATAAAATTTAAAGTAGAAATCTTCCAAATTTCCAGACATAACTAATTTGATTAGTGAGCTGAGTTTATGGATGCTGTATTACATGTCTGATCATCTTTAGAAACAGAATTTCATAAAAAATTACACATCTAACCCTTAGAATCCTGAAAATAAAGTGCTAATGCCTATGAGATACGTTAACCCTTGGAAAATGCTAGGCTTCTAGGTATAGACTAGGTAATTTATTAACTAGTTTTCAATGTATTTTTTAATTAGCTAGGAAGTTTTAATATTAAGAGAAATAGAACTATAATTCTTAATTTTTTAATTTATTATTTTATTTAAATTCATTGAAAGGCAGAAGTAGACAGACAGCAAGTGAGCACCAGGCAAGCACAGATAAAGTTTGCATTCATTAGTTCACTCCCCAAAAACCTGCATTGGCTGGCAGCCTAGAAATTTATCCTGGTCCCATATGGGGGTGGTAGGAGCCAAGTCCATGGCCTCCCAGGGTCTCCATTAGCAGGAAGTGCTACTCAAGAGTCAGAACTGGAAATCAAACTCAGGTACTCTGATGTGGGCATCCTAACCCGTGTTTTAACGGCTAAGTGAAACACCTGGACTTATAATTTTTTGTTGGTATTAAGATATGGAATGAATTTTTTTGGAAGTAACACTTTAAAATTTCATTGTTGGGCCAGCACTGTGGCTCACTTGGTTAATCCTCCGCCTGCGGTGCTGGCATCCCATATGGGTGCTGGGTTTTAGTCCCGGTTGCTCCTCTTCCAGTCCAGCTCTCTGCTGTGGCCCAGGAGGGCAGTGGGGGATGGCCCAGGTGCTTGGGCACCTGTACCCGCGTGGGAGACCAGGAGAAGCACCTGGCTCCTGGCTTCAGATTAGTGCTATGCCGGCAGTGGCAGCCATTTGGGGGTGAACCAACAGAAGGAAGACCTTTCTCTGTTTCACTCTCTAACTCTATCAAATAAACAATAAAAAAAATTTCCATTGTTGCATTTTAAATAATCATTTCTTCCTCAGAGCTTTAGAATATGAGAGGACATCTTAATTCTGTGTGGCTAGACAGTTACTTCCCTGATCACACGTATCTAATGACCTCCTATGCATCTCCCAAGGTTCGACTCAATTGTGAGATGATCACCTTTTCCCTGTATCTCCCCTTCATCTTCTCTTGTGGAAAAAAGCTTCATTTCCCCTTCTTTACATTTCTGCGTGGTATTTACTTTTTAAAAAATTAATAGACTGTAGATTAAACATGAATTGGATCTAATAAGATATCATATGAAGTTCACTTAAATCCCATTTAGTGTTTATTTTTGGACTTTAAGATATACTCAGAAGGGGCCAGCACTGTGGCATAGTGGGTAAAGCCTACGGTGCCTACATCCAATATGAGCACTGGTTCAAGTCTTGGCTCCTCCATTTCCAATCCAGCTCCTTGTTAATAACCTGGGAAAGCAGTGAAGGATGGCCCCAAGACCTTGGGTTCCTGCACCCACGTGTAGACTCAGAGGAGGCTCCTGGCTCCTGTCTTTGGATCTGCTCAGCTCCAGCCTTTGCAGCCATTTGGGGAGTGAACCAGTGGATGGAAGACCTCTCTCCCTCACTTTCTCTCTGTAACTTTACCTTTCAAATAAATAAATATTTTTAAAAATATAGTGAGACAGAAATAATTAATACTCTTCCTTTTGTATTATTATGAAAGGGGGAAATCCTATATAACCAAGAGAAAACAATCTAACATTTACATAAGTAGCCCTTCCACCTAGAAGGTTTGAATACACTCTCACAGATGTGCGTATGTGCGTGTTTATTTATTTAAAGTGGGTGTGTTTTCCTTGGTGAGAGGGGGAATACAGGGCCACATAATTACCTTCATTTTTTAAGGCACTGGTTGTGTATGTCTAAGGCAAACTTTAAATGTAAAATTGATATCATATACTGTAAAATGTATTGAACTGGAAGTTAGGTGCTCTGGGTTTTGTAACCTGATCTCTTAATGCATTTCCTTGGGGAATCACTTACATACCCTGAAACTCATTCATTTCTTCCTTTAAACGGTAAAAATTTAAGGAGCGGATGCTTACTACAGTGGCTAAGGACAATGCTTCTGACGCCCACATCCCATAGCAGAGTGCTTGGGTTTAAATCTCCACTCTGCTCTCCATTCCAGCTTCCCACAAATGTAGACACTGGGAGGCAGTAAATGATGGCTGAAGTAGCTCAGTCTCTGCCACCCATGTGGGAGACCTGGGTTGACTTGTCTCCTGGCTTTAGCTTGGTTCAGCCCTAGCCCCTGTGGGGAGTGAGACAGGAGAAGGGAGCTCTCTGTATCTATCTGTCTCTATGTCTCTATCTCTCTCTCTCTCCTTCTCTCCCCCACCCAATAAAATAATTTATTAGTGTTAACAAATTATACACAGGACCAGTGTTGTGGCATAGCTGGTTAAGCTGCTGCCTGCAAAGCTAGTACTCCACTGAGTGCCAGTCTGAGTCTTGACTGTTCATTTTCTAATCCAGCTTCCTCCTAAATATATCTGGGAAGGCGGTGGGAGATGGTCCAAGTACTTGGGCCCCTGTCACCCACATGGGAGATGCAGATGCAGTTCCAGGCCCCTGGCTTCAGCCTGGCCGAGCCCCCACCATTGCAGCCATCTGGGGAATGAACCAATGGACAGAGTTTCTTTCTCTTGATCTCTCTCTCTCTTCTTCTCTCTGTAATGATATCTTTCAAATAAATAAAATATCTTTTAAAATGGTAAAATTTTTAAAAACTAGTTTGTCTTGAAATAAAAACTTAATTCTTTTTCAAAAAGTAGCAATATGCTTATTTATCAAATTAAAGAGGTATGGACCTGAGATATAAGGCTAAGGTCAACTTTGTTTATATTGTGAGTTTGATATTCCAATTACATCACGCTGTTCATCTAGCAAATTAAATAGCATCTAAGGATACTGTATAAAGACACTATAGTTCCCTGTTCTAATAAGTACCCTATGAAGTCTTTTCTACAGTTTACACAGCACCTGAAACAATATGATAGGTCAGAAAGGATACTATCTTCAGTTAGTACAAACTGCTATACTAACATTCCTATCAAATACCTGATTTCTCCTTATGGCTGTAGGATCTTAAACATATTTCTCATTTAACATATGTAACTTTAAACACATTACTCATAAAATAATGTGTCAATAAACTTTGATTACAGATTGTACAGAAATGCATCTTTAAAAGACACTAAAAATCAATTACTATGTAGTTTTCCTTGTTCCAAAATATGGCTATTAACATATTGCCTCAAAATATGAATTCTAGCCCAAACATGAAAAAATATATGCTCTTGGATTAAAAAAAAAAAACTCAGTAGCTTCATATTTTAAAGCTGTGGATGTTAATCTTTGTATCTCTAGAATAGTTTATTCTATTGAACAGAATAAAACTCCTGCAGATATTTTTCTCTATAGAGGTCAAAGCTTATTCAAAATACTTCAATATCTGAGAGATATAAATTATTTTAAAATAATCTTCCTATCTCAAGTATCAAATCTTAATTATTTCAAAATACATTTGGTGATATTTGTTTCTAAAGTGTGATATGGTCAAAAAGAACTCTCTAAATCTTCTACTTATATAACTTCCAGAAAAACTTACTTTAAAAATTAAAATTAAGGAAATCTCCCAAACTTTAAGATGTCAATAGCTGCCATTTTAGAGGAATTAATTATAAAGCCAAGGAATGTGAAAGCACATCTACAAAAATTGCAGAATGTTTGGAATGAAATTCAGCTGTTCTACAGACGAATTAAGCCTATTTTTCATTTTCAATAAACTCAAAGTGTCTTAAATATAGTACTGTGCAAGAAAACCACCTTAACAGATGCCAATATTCTTTTAGGTCACATATAAATTAATGTCCAAGTAATTAGTCTATGTTCATAAAATGTCAATATGCTTAAGCTGAATATCTGGAATTATTTATTTTTAAAATTAAAAGTCGAAGTTTATTTTAAATGATGAAATCAAAAAATCACCGAGTACAGAAGTCCTTGTGAGAAATAAATGTGAGTCACTAGAGGGCGTACATGCCCTGTCTCAGTTTCTCTGGTCTTCAATTTGGCTTCTCTTTCATTTCCTTATCTACATTAACAATAACATGGTGACAAATGGATTTTTAATGGGAGGTTTCGTACACAGAAACATGAAATGTCCAAAGATGTAGAGAATATGGTAAATGTGGATAAAAAGGACATGTTAGAAAGACACACTGAGATGCACAGTTAAAATGCCTTCAACCATTTTGACACATTACACAAAAGTACCTTGAAGCTATAATATATAGAATACCTTGAGAAATAATTGGTCCACTATTTGGGGAGACATGCTGGATCCAAATGCAGGGGAATTTTCTAATAACTAACTACTAGCAAGTTGTTTTTCCCCAACTCATTGATTTTGCCTAATATTTGAATGATTTATAAGCATGGAGATTCTCATGCTTTATAAATGTGCCTATAATTATATTCATCTAGATTAAGTATTAAATTTATATTCAATTAAAATAAAAGGAGAAAAAGGAAAGTACAATCTTAAGCATCTTGCTCATGTCACATTCTTTTATAAAAACATAATCTCTGATGAAACTTTCCTGAGTTGATCAGAAGCCGGGAGCCTGGAGCTTCTTCTGGGTCTCCCACTTGGGTGCAGGGGCCCAAGCACTTGGGCTATCCTCTACTGCTTTCCCAGGACATTAGCAAGGAGCAGGATGGGAAGAGGAGCAGCCAGGAAATAAATTGGTGTCCATACGGGATGCCGGCACTGCATGCAGAGGCTTAGCTTACTATGCCACAGTGCCGGCCCCAACTTCCATGCTCTTTTCTCAACTGGGCGTAAGCCAACCCTATCTTTCTTCTTGCTTTCTCATGTTGTGAGGGGGATCATATTTGCTTTAGAGTTTTGTTCAGGACCATTAAGGTAAAAGACATTATTGGAATGACAAGAATAAAAACTTCAAACTGGGTATAAACAAAGACAAGGAAACAAAGAGAAAGCATCAACAGCAAAACAATTTCATCTATTTTACTATTTGGTGCATGAACCAGCAAATTGTCATCCACAGGACAAATAAGAGTTGTCATCTGCTTTTTTACAAATAAAATTTTACTGGGACACTTTCACATGCATTTATATATTGTTTACAGCTGCTTTCTAGCTGGCTATAGCAGTGTAGTTCAACAGTCACAAAATAAACTGTATGGCACACAAAGAATAAAATATTTAATGTCTGGCCCTTCAGAGAAACATACTCTGACTTGTTCCTGCTCTATGGAGTGAAGGTGAGATGGCCTGTGTTTAACTCTTGGATGGGGCCAAAATGGTGTGGTTCACACTACCCATACTGTACTGCTTTCCATTTAAAATATGCATTGGCTTCCCATCACCGGAAGATTACAGCCTATACTCCTTAGTCTGGCACTGACTACTTTTTTTTTTTTTTTTGGATAGGCAGAGTGGACAGTGAGAGAGAGAAAGAGAGAAAGGTCTTCCTTCCGTTGGTTCACCCTCCAATGGCTGCCGCAGCTGGTGCACTGTGCTGATCCGATGGCAGGAGCCAGGTACTTATCCTGGTCTCCCATGGGGTGCAGGGCCCAAGTACTTGGGCCATCCTCCACTGCACTCCCTGGCCACAGCAGAGAGCTGGGCTGGAAGAGGGGCAACCGGGACAAAATCGGCGCCCTGGCCAGGACTAGAACCCAGTGTGCCGGCGCCACAAGGTGGAGGATTAGCCTAGTGAGCCACGGCACCGGCTTCATTCTGAAACCAATCTACCTTTTCAAGCTCATCTCCTTACTTTCCTTCTTTCTATACCCATACTTCTACTATACCCAAACAGAAATTCGACATAGCTCTGTGTAAGTTCTGCTCATATACATGTTGTCCCTTGTATTTGACTCGCCATTTTCACTCATCTTCAGTTCAGTGTTTCCCTACCCCTTAAATACACAATGCCAATTTCTCCATGAACTTTCCACATCCAACTGTTCTGCAGAAAGTGAGCTTTATTTTCTTGCAGTTTTTTCATGTTTTCCTGATACTTCTTCATTATGACTGCATTTATCCTAAGAATGTAAGCTTCCTGATGGAAGGGCTAAGTAGATTTCACATTTATAACAACTGAAATGCTTCACAAATCATGATGTTCCACTGAGTATCAGTTAAATGAACAACACAATTAGCACCAAAACTTATGCCACTGCTGCTTCCTTTCTGAAATGCTTCGGACTCATAGTGACTACACAGGTGTTCAAAGAAGCACACCACACACCGAATGGTGCCTTGGACCCTATGGGAAGCCATTTAAACTTTAAACACTCTCAGTGTGAAAGCTTGCTGAGTTTAAAGGACTTCAATACGCTTTTATGTTGTGGGTCTTTAAAGTTTAAACTTCCAGTCATGCTTCAGAAACCATCTCGTGCAATGTGCAGAGTCATTTGAATCTGATGTGTACTTACTGCCCCACTGCCACTTCCCCAGCATCATGACCTGTTTAAATCCATCTACTTCTTTTAGTGACCATCACTATGAAGTTTACTTAAAACACAGAAATATTCACTGCTTCACAAAACCAGTTTTCAGTCACCTGGGTTGCTAGAACAAAATGCCACAGAGGAGATGGCTTAAATAACATTTATTTGCCACAGTTCTGCAGGTTGGAATTAAGGGATCAACACCAACAGGGTCATTTCTAGTGAGGGTCCTTTTCCTGGATTGTAGCCTCTTCTTGCCATATCCTCATAGAGCAGAGCAAGCGAGCGCTATGTTTTCCCTTCAGTGCTACTGATCCCCTTCTGAGGAGCCATACTCTGGCCCTCATTTAATTCTTCTTATGTCCACAAAACTCCATCTCTAAATCCCATTACAATAGCTATTAAGGCTTTAACACACACATTTTGAGGGTACAAAGTCATAGCAGACCAATATCACTTTCATATCTGTAAGGTGATATACTGTGAGTTCAATGGGTTTCTAACTAAAGAATAATTTAATAAGAATATACTCAAAAGCTGTAATAATATTTTCTATTACAACATAAATGTGTTAATAGGAGAATAATATATAAAGTACAATTTCTACAGTGTTAGGGCAAACAAGGAAGGTCACAGAAAGTCCATTTCCAAGATGGATAAATAGACTCTTCATGATATGGATCACTTGATTAAATCACATAGTCTATACGTGGAAGATGCAAGGCTAGTACCTATCCATGCAGTAACATGCCCAATCTGGTCTAAGGTCCACTCCCTGCCTATCTTCTGCTCTGAGTCAGAGGACCGTACATTTCCCAACAAGCTTTGCCCTCTGGATTCCTTTCAGTTTGTCCAATTGGAGGCATCAGTAGAATATTTAACGGTAGTAGCAAAATCAAGGTATTTTTCTTCCTCACTCTACCTGGGGTGGTAGCATTTCTAAATCAGCCGTATATCCACTGTAGTTTCAGGGTGTTTTTTTTTCTTCTGGATAGCCACACTCCTTCCTTTAGTTCCAGTTCCTGCCTGGAAATCACAACTCTGATTTCATCTCAGTTGGAAACCCTAAGGTTCTGGGATCCAGCAACATCACTTCCTTCATATCACTCTTTCAGCTCTGGCAGTAGTGGCAGCTTCCTCATGTTGCTTGTGTTTGGAGTAGTTTCTCCATCCCTTGTGCTGCTTCCCAATTTTCTACCACCTGCTTAGCCATTTCCCTACAGTGTGTCTCCTTTCTTTGAAACATCTAGAGTGATTCCTATTTTTCTGACAAGATCATGGCAAACCCCTGAGAAATACTCCTTCAATCTCTAGTGAATATTTCACTCATACCTACTGTGTGCCAACTTATGTGTTAATCACTGTAGATCTAAAGATGAAGAGAAGTGTTTCCAGTGTGCAAGAGCTTCCTAGAGATAGATATGTAAAAGCCTGGTTATTACAATAAAATCTAACAAATACTTTAGTAGAAATATAAAAAAGCTGAGAAATGCATGGAAGGTTAGGCTCCCTAAGAACCAAGGTAGTTGGGGAACAAGGACTATGGAAGTGGGAAAAGCAAAGGTGTTTAAAGAAAATCTGTGGTAGTGAAAATAGGAATCACAAATAAAACAGAAGCTTGAAGAAGCATGAAGGGGTTTGAGATCAAAGAGTGCTTAATTAAAGTTGAAGTATTGGGTGCTACCCATCAAAATGTGGTCTGTAGCCTCTCTGTGAACTGTCTCTTATCAGTCTGTGAGAGGAAAAGAATGTTCACCAGTGTATCAATCAATTAAGTCACTAAGTACACTATTTCATGATTCTGTTTTTAATTACCAAACTTTCTCAAGAAAGGAAGCAGTGCAATGATTTATGTTTGTGCTCAAGCTCCTTATCTCATTGTGAACTGGTAATAAACAGTTTGCAGACTAATTTGAGTGGCACTGGTATTCAAAACAATGGGTGGAGAAGAAGGGAGTAAAGCTAGAGTGTTGGGCAGCTAAAGATCAT
Organism: Oryctolagus cuniculus; assembly: GCF_051225735.1. Classification (NCBI taxonomy): domain Eukaryota; kingdom Metazoa; phylum Chordata; class Mammalia; order Lagomorpha; family Leporidae; genus Oryctolagus; species Oryctolagus cuniculus. The sequence continues at coordinate 18,712,178 of NC_142888.1, forward strand.
AAAGGAATTTCTATGCTATGCATTCAAGAATGACGGGCAACAGAATGATCTAATTAATATTGCATTTCAAGAGATCCATCAGGAGTTTGTGAAGAGGGTGGCTAAGAAGGATGAGCCTAGAGAGACAGAAATCAGTTAGGAATTTCTGGCAGAAAATTATCAGAGAATCAACTAGGGTATAGGGACCATGGATGGAAAAGGAATAAATCAAAAAGAAATAGAGGGATTTAGCCATGTAGCAGATATCAAGATCACTGTGAATTTTTGCACCGGCTGTTCACTATACAAGTGCAGGGTGCACCATTCTTAGAAACTATAATATGAATGACACTCTCTAGAGCTGAATAATCTAAACTGCAGCTCCACATCTGAGATTCCTGTAAGAAATGCAGGTTACATAGCCAACAAGCATTTGGATTGCACAGGTGTGAGCATCAGAAGAGAGGGTGAGCTAGAAATATTAATTTGGGAATCATAGGATACATATATATGTATACATACATATATAATTGCTAAAGACAAGATTATAAATGATATTCTTTGAAAGAAAAGAGTATCATGAAAAGAAAAGGAAACCAAACTTTCAATCTGTGGAGACTGACATTAAAGGGATAGAAAGAGGAGACTGAGAAGACATAGTCAAAAAGCCAGGGGGCGAAAGGAAACAGGAGAGAACAATGACCCAAAAAGTGAAGGGGAGGAAAATTCCAAGAAGGGCCTAATCATCACTGTCAAGCACAGCACAAAGGTCAAGAAGGTTAAGAATTGAAGAATGACCTTTGGAGCTAGCAATTAAGCAGCTCTCTGGGTGACCTTGCTGAGAGCAGCTTCAGTGTTTGATGCAGAGTATGAAATGGAGAAGAAAAGAATCAGAAGCAAGGGGGTACAGATCATTCGAATCCTCTGATTAAAAACTGGCTTTTCTTCGCACTCAGCTATGCTCCTACTTTTAGATGGATACATACATTCGATTACCATTTTCTTTGCTCAGAAGACAAGCCAAATTATATGTCATAGAGAACGTGGCCCTGTCTGCCTCCTTGTGGGTATCCTTTTATGCCTTGCATTCAGGAAGAGTACACTTTGATACAGCTTCTGCAACTAGACATGAGGTTATATATAGTATCTCACAGGATTCGTTATCATTATACTGCATTTTAATTTTTTAAAAGTGTATTTATTTGAAAGGCAGAGTTACGCGGTGGGGGGAGGGGAGGAGAGAGAGAAAGAGATCTTCATCCACTGGTTCACTCCCCAAGTGGCTACCACAACCAGGGTTGTACCATTCTCAAGTCAGGAGCCTGGAGCTTCTTCCAGGTCTCCCAAATGGGTGCAGCGGCCCAAATAAGTGGGCCATCTTCTGCTGCTTTCCCAGGCACATTAGCAGGGCACTGGATCAGAAGTGGAGCAGCTGGGAATCAACAGACGCGCATATGCAATGCTGGCAATGGCGGCCCCTGTACTGCATTTCTTTAATTTTTGAATTGACACATATTGTACATGTGTAGAGCACAATGAGCTGTTTCAACACATGTATATACCATGTAATTATATATATATATATATATATATCAGGGTGATTAGCATATATGTTGGCAAAAACATTTATTATTCAACATTCTCTCTTCTAGCCACTTTGATACATTATTGTTAACTATAGTCACTCTATGGTATAATAGAACACCAGAACTTATTCCTCTTGTTCAAAAGGTACATTGACCATCTACTATACAAAATACCTGATACTAAGTCAGGAATAAGAAAATGGACCCTGGCCCAGAGAAGCTTTTTATCTAGTGGAGCAACAGGCATCTGAATAGATGACCAAAACAAAGCAGTAGAAATCACAAGATGGAACCGTGGCATCACTTAGCCTAGCCTGGAGTAGATGGCCCTTATACTGGGGATGAGGTCGGGAAAATAGATCAAGAGTCATGTTATAACTGAACTGACACTCAAATGAACTGATTTCCAAAATGAGAACTTGTTGGAAACTAAAATTTGTGGACACCACTCTATACTCACAGAATCAGAGACCCTGGTGAGGGGTAGGAGTCTGTTAAGAAGCCCTCCAGGTAATTCTGATGCATGCTAAAGTATATGAGAACTTTGGTTTTCGTGCATGGACTTTGAAAGTGCATGGTATATCAGAATGACTCAGAGTTTGTAAAAGATTCCTGGGCCAACCTGCAGGGCATCTGTTTCAGTAGATTTTAGGAGTGCCCTCTACCCTGCCAAATCTACATTTCAAACAAGTGTGTAAGTGATCCTAGAGTTTCATCCACTGCACTTTAAGTATCCCCATTCTAAGTGTTGTGTGGCCTCTTATGTCTCTAGAATTCATATTATCACATTCTTCAAACCATGATTACTAACTTATCCATGAATATGAAAAAATAATTTTAATACTGTTAAATTGGTATCTTTATGAAGATATGGAAATTCTATGTAAGTTTTTTCTTCTTAAGGAAAAATATTTCCTAAACTGAAATTTGAGTTTATGACCAAGATCTTTTGAATTTAATACATAAAGAGAAGCAAGGCAATGCAGCTCTAACACTGAAATGGAAATCAGTACTTGTCCTTATTTTCCAACTGAAATCAAGTTATTTAACCTTTCTGGACCTCAATTAACCTGTAGCTGTGGATAAGTCTAGTCTTCTTAGGGGGAAGAAAAAGCAGCACATCACCTAAAATGTTTTGTTTTGGTGGGCTGTGCCAACAGGCAGAAATGTTATTACTGATTCCAACAACACAGGTATTTTAGAAACAACTTACCATATATAGAAAAATTAGTTAATAGATACATTAATCATCTCATTAGATTTTTCAAATGAATAATTTTAATCTGGCTATTCGAAATAAATATCTAAATCAGTAACATGTTAGGTATGTACGATGTGACATTATAGAAAGAGAAGTCTAATCTGACACATATCTATTTCATATCTGGGGAGGTGACAGAAGTTTACATTATCTGTGCAGCACCCATATACAGAGAACAAATAAAAGCAATTAAACTAAAAAATAGTAAAATAGACCTGTATTCTAGCCACTTTATCTTGGTATTTAGTGAGCATGCAGGACATGGCCAGAGAAGGCAAACTCAACACTCTACCTGCTAACCTTAGAGATGCAAAAAGGATACCAGGTGAATTGGGGTATTTCTAAATGCTTCTATACTGTCCTTGAGGTCAAAGGTACTCATTTAATAACACTTAACTTGGGAAAATGATCTTCACTGAGATGGCATTTACTTAAAAAAAAAGAGATTCAATTTGCTATTGGTTTCACCTGGTTGATACAAAAATGTAAATGAAAGCTTTGCGAAAAGTCTTTAAAATAACTGCCACATGATTAGGAATTAATCTCCTGGATAAATGCCTATTAACTAGATAATAGACCTAGTTTTAACCTACTCTGAATACCCTATTCTGATAATTACCTATATGTAAAATAATATCATTGAACTGCAGGGATAATTTACTGTTAGAAATAATTAACTTATGACCCAAGATTGTCAAACACTCTTATAACTCCTAGTGCAAAGAGGACAATTTATGCAGTAAATAAAACATATACGGAAACTATATTATTAAGAAATTAACCAAAGGCCTCTTTGACCCTTCAATGGGTACTAAGTTGAATTTTAAATTTCTTAATAATTTTGAGTAAATATCAATATCCTAATGGGTAAAAATTAAAAGTAAATATTATTAAAAGGGTCATGTGTTTATTATTAAGGTCAATTCTACAAAGAGCTGCACAGAGTTCTTAAATGATGTGGGAATGTCAAAATATACTTACAACAATTGGTTGAACAGTGCCATTCACTCTTTCAAAAAATACTTGTCATTTACTGTTATGCATGGTACTTACTATAATAGAATCTAAGTAAAAAGTAAAGAAGTGTAACAACAGGCTTCTGTTGTTGGGTTGTTGTGATCATTGATAAGAAATTTTATGTGGGTGGCACAGGGGCATAGAGCAAAATGAATGTGATGTAATTTCCTGGACAAAGCGGAAAGATCTGGGGAAGGCTAGACATAAAATTTGTGGGAGAATAATAGCAATACTGAATACAATAAGAATAGGCTTGTGCTTTATTTTGGAGGCAATTGGAGGCAGTGGAATCTCACATCGGGAGGCACAGAATAAAAGCAACATTTTCAATATGTTAATTTTAGGTAGATTAATTATAAAGAGGGAAAAGTCTCATTAGAGAGAAGTTTAGTTAGGTCTTCAGTTATGGAACTGTCAGCTAAAATAATCAGAAAGTGACTGAAATGTGGCACTTGCCCAATAACATAACATAGTGACAATTAATAAGGAGCTAAGGAAGAGAGCCTGACAGAACTAGAGGAGTCAGGTGGTTAATTCTATTTTAAAGAAGACACAGAAATATTATCTGATATCATTAAGTGTGAGATTAGGTTTACCATGGTCTCTTTTTTCAGCTGGAATGAATGAATAGAATCTCCAACATTTCCCCCACCCACCATCATCAACTCTACTCACGTTCTTTTCATGTGTGTACTGTTTAAGTAGCTATAGTTAATTCAAGGCAATGCATTTTACATTTGACAAAATGAAAATTGGGGCAATGGCTGGATGCACAACATAAAGGAGAAAACTATGTCAAGGAAAAAGTGCTATGGTATCAAGAGGTAGTGTGTCATATAAGCTCAAAGAGGACACAACTTTTATAAGAACAGAATTTGTTCAACTTTCGAGAATATAGATGTATAGCAACATGCTGCAAGTTCTCACATGTGACTAGAGAGGGACGCTAGGCAACAGAGAGCTTTCCATTGCAGCATGCCTCTTTAACCATTATAATATTTTAACATTCTGCCCTGGTGAAAATGATCTATTACTGAGTTATTCCTCATTGTTTGTTCTCCTGTTCTCTTTGTTAAGTCTAGATCATAAGTGTAGAGTCATATAGACCGTATCCGTATAATTGTGCTCAAACAGGACATATTTGAGATTGAAAGCTGTTGCTATATACACTTATGCGGAGACAACAGGTGTCATCTATAAGAGCTTCAAGCAAGACATAAGGATCACGTTAGTCACAGTATCACCTCAGTCATAGACTTAATGAAGAGACATTTTATTACACAGTCCAGGTTCTGCAGTCAGGTTACCTTGGGCGAAATCCTGGCTAAGGCACTCTATAGCTGTGTGTAAAGGTTGTAATAGCCATACCTATATTGGAAGGTTATTTGGAGGAATAAATGCTATGCAGATAAAACATTTAATCTACTGCTGTGCACATAATGAAACCCTAAATAAGTGTTAGCTTTTATTTAAGTAATCTTTATGTTCCCAATTGGACATCTCATTCCAGGCACTCATAAAAACTGCTGAGAACATATGCTACAAACAGAATCTAGGAGACAAAGTACTCCACTACTAGTCATTCTCCCAGAAAACAAAAAGAAGTAGGAACACACTTTTCTCACAAGATATATTCTCTAAAGTAGAGCCAGGAATAAGATTTTCAAAGCAGATATTGAAACAAAACAACTTTCTTTGTTAATTTCTCTATTAGGCAAGTCCTGAAGACTTTGAATGCATTAGACAACAAGGTTTCCATATTATTGTACTTGTAGAACTTCTGGAGAGTTAGATTATTGCAAAGCATCCATGCATCCGTATGTCTACTAAGCATTATTTTAGGTGCATGTTTATGTGATATTAAATAAATGAACATACTTGAAATTAGGAATAATAAAAAGAAAATTCATTAAGGATTTATTGATTTATTTGTGCCAGTATGCTTTTTGGCCCTCACAGTTGTCACCCCTAAAAAATGCTAATATTCACAGTTTGAGAACCATTTGACTAGAGCTGGACTCCAAAATTTTTTTCAGTGATGGGCCAAATAATAATTATAGGCTTCGTGGACCACACAATTTCTGTTAATACTCTTCAGACGCTGCCTTTGTAATGTGAAGGTAACCATAGATGAAACACAAGGGAATGAACAAGGCTGTGTTCACTAAAACCTTGTTGATAAACAATGAAACTTGAATGGTGTATCATTTTTATGTCATGAACTGTTATTCTTTTGATTATTTTCAACCACTTAAAAAAGGTAAAAACAATTCTTAGCTCACGAGCCACATAAAACCTGGCAGCAGTGGTTTGCAGGTCTTAGTGTGGTGACCTCTATGATAGATTTGCTCAGTCAAGCACACATGACCAGTAAGAAAAAGCAAAATAATTTATGTTGTAATTATCAAAGGAGGTCCTAAGTCACAAACAGAAAAGTATTGAAATTACCAAATAATGTATTTTAATAACTTTTCTGTATTTCCCTTTGCTTAGAACATCTGACACACTAATTTTAGGTATGTGTTCTTCCCATACTTCCATACCCTGGCATACGCAAATTCTAATGTCAAGTGCTCCATGCGTTACTAAACATATGCTGCTTAGAAACATAAGGCAGATTTTAATGTTTTTCCTTAAGCTTAGAATTACAATAACTGGAATGAATGGAAAATTTCATCTTTATGATTTTCAAGCTAGCTTTGCATTTATGAAATTTTATTGCCATCATTTTAATATATCCACTGATTTACATAATACCTAACTTATCTACAATGTCTACTTGAGAATATCCACAAAAAGATCAGTTAAAAATTCTAACACCTCCAAGATAAGACTTTATAAATATCAAAGAACAGGAAATCTGTTCTGTAATTACTCCTGATTTAGGGTGTGCAGATTGAGACATTATGTTCTCCTAAGCTAGCACAAGGGATCTTGTCTATTATCGGTGTACTTTTTCATGAAAATGTACTTTCCATTACTGAAAGAAAGCCATTTAATGCAAAACTAAGGAGTTCTACAAGCAGGCCTGTTGTAAGAGGAGGGAGAGAGACTTTGAGAATTAAAATGCATCTATGGCAGTTCACCACCTATGGGTTCTTCTTCCAATCCAGAAAACAGAATTTCACTATTCATTGTTTTTGTTCAGATAGCTTTTCTGGGAAAAACTTAAAACTTACTTTGTAATTTTTCTCACTAAATTAGCTGGCAAGCACCAGAGTGCCTGAAAATATCGTTTAAGTAAAAACACCATCAAACCAGATGTATCTGTGGGTTTCTGATTAATTATGAATCTTCATTTTCAGTTTTTGAAAGCCACGCATAAGATGCTCTCACCTTTTCCTGATTTCAGAATCCACAATAATCTGTCTCTTCTTTTGGGGAGGTGGTGGGGGAAGTTCCTCTTGAGCATGCTTTACCAGGATTTGTTCCCTCGTGGTCACCATAGTTACCGTTTCCATTACAGTTGTCTGTGTTAGTGATGGCTGAGTGGTGGTGACAGCCTGTGAAATCTGCGAGAAGCATTGAATCAGAGGTCACACATTGCTCAAAAGACTTCAGTAAAGACTGCTTGGAGTGGCAAAGGGAAATAATGAGAAACTGGTTCTGCTTGTTGGTAGATTGACCTTCAGATCAAAATACCACCACAATGAACCCAAATCAAATTGTTGTTATCTGATTTACGTTGCACTGACTGAAATAGAAGGGAAGGTAATTTTAAAACCAGAAGTAAACTTAGCGTCTCTTCAACTTATTGGTCAAACTATAGGAAATAAAGAAGATGAAGGAAAAAACACTAGGTGTCATATTGTGATATTTAATGAGACATGCTGTTTAAAGTACTCACAACGTGAATGTAACTTTTATCAAAATATCAAAGCACCGATCCTACTGCTTGGCACATTCAAGATGTCACTTATGGCTCATATATTGTACTTTTTGGCTATCACTTTTATGCTATATATTTTAAAATATAATTATTTGAAATCTGCAGTTATTTTAATCAAATAAGTGAAATGTCTGTTGAAATTACAATGAAAGATTAACAAATTATTAGTCCATATATATCTTCATTCTGAATAATTCTGAGATGCTGAAAAAATACATTATTCTTATTTTATTTAACTTAGTGAAGGTGTCCAAATATTTGACATTCCAAATCCATCTTTAGAGACTAATCTTGATTTAGAATCAGTTCTTGATCTAGAATTAGTTCAGACTTTGGGGGAAGGCAGAATTCATCAGCTTTAGGCATAATGTAGTTTGTGACTCAAGTTAGAGGACATCATCTCACCACACGGGTATTACCAGAAGAGCAATCTCATTGTTGAGACATTCCTATCACTTTCCTATCTCATAATGGTCCTATTATTACAATGGTTATCTCTTTCAATGTTAATCATTACCCTCTGGTAATCAAATTTATTGGAAAGATCCATTTCAAAAAAAAAAAAAAAAAAACCCAGAAAGGCCTGCATTGGACCTGATTTTAGGTATAAGGCCAAGGATCTGCTTGGGGCAAAAATGAGTTTTACTTATTTTACTGAACTTGCCAAGACATATGGATCCAACCTAGGGTAACCTTGGGGTTTCAGATATGATGATTGAGTCATTCAATGGAAAGAAAACAGAAAGCATAGGCTCTTTGGGCTCTTTTTTTTTTTTTTTTTCAGGTTTCAAATTGGGAATTAACAATGAAGGAATGAAATCCTTTGTCACAGTGTCTTATGTACAAATTGCCTTAGCACACATATTTAAAACATATTATCCTTTATTTAAACCACATTTACATGTCAAGGCCTGAGAGACTTTCACTTTGGTGGCCTAAATTGTCTTTTGAAAAAGAACACCAAGAGATATTGAGTTTCTATGTGTGCCTAGGACAGGATTTATCTTAAGACTGTCATAGATTCATTATTCAGAATCAATCACGGAGTCTCAAATAAATTTAATTATATAGTCCTCTGACATGTTATGTCAAGATGAAAACACAAAGCGACATGTTATGCTTAAAATACAAATTCAAACATACATGCACCCAACATAAAATTACCATTACATAACCAAGTTTATTTCTAAACAAAAAGAAAATACAGTTTTCAGTAAGTCTGATCAAAAATTTTTTGCATACAATTATGACCAGAAGATTTTTTTAAGATTGGGAAAATATCTAACTGTGCAGTCAACCAAATGGATGCAATTGGAGACTATTATGCTTAGTGAAATAGGCCAGTCCCAAAACAGCAAATATGTTTTCTCTTGTTTGTGCTAAATAATATACAGAGTACAAAAAAAGTAATGTCCATGAGTGAAATTGACATTTTAGGATTTGGTCATTGTTTATTGCTCTTGTCTATATTCTTGAGGAATTGCGGGTTTCTACTTCTTGTTGAATTCATTATTTAGTGGGGGGTTAAGCTTGTGATTATAAAGTAAATTTAAAGTATGTCATTGTAGAAATTAAAAGAAAAATAAAGTAAGGAGGAGGGGGAAGAGTGGGAAGTATCATTATGTTCTTAAAACTGTATATATGAAATATATGAAATTTGTTCCCATTATATAAAACGAAAAGTGTATAGGCAACAGAATGCCAAGATTCTGAAAATATAAAGCTATTTTTGTTGCAGTTTTAACTAATCTTGTTTAACACTTGTACAAATGAATATTTGTCTGGGAAATTAATTTCTGTGATGTTAATAAAATTTTTTATTGATATTTACTATAAAACTGGATAGATGTGCCCATGGACAGTTAAAGGGAAATGACAACACAATATATTATGAAATAGAAATTAAAAATATAGCAAACCTTACAAGAGAAAAAGAAGCATTTTTAATAAAATAGTGAGACATGGGCTTTTAATTTTTCATCATTATAACTACCACTTCACTGTAACTGAAAATAGCACTTCATTTCACAGGGAGTAGAGAAACCAGAAAACAACCAGGTGTTGACCCTATAAATACGGGGTAGAATTCATTATACACCACAAGTTAATATTTACTCTCAAAACCTATTCTGAGAAATCAAAGTAGTAACAGTCACATACAGAATTTCCTCATGGCTTCTAGTTACTGACTGTTAACAATAATGTGTTATAATAATGAGGAAAATATAGACAAGTGATGGCTTATGGGGACTACTGAATGGAACCTACTCTTTAACACAGGATACACTACTCCCAGAAGATTACTCTTTCCTATTGTCATATGGTAGCAGCCTTTCCCACTGACAAAAATCTTATCACCAAGTGGAAACCATCCTTATGCTTCCTCCAGTTAAAGTTTGGAACCCTCAACCAAAATAAATTACCTAAGTATCACTTCTACCTGACAGTTATAAATATCTAAATTTTTAACCAATTAATTCCTTGAGCTCTACAAAGCCACTTATTTGCTAGAACTAGATTTAAGCTGATTTATACTTCAAAACCAAGATTTCCTGTCTTTGGGTACCATATTCAATGAAAGCAATCTACCATTGTACAAGTTATTTTGTAACTGAACCACAATGCTGCATAAATTACAGTTAGTAAATGTATGTTCACTACAGGATGTTCAGAAATGAGTAAAATGAAATCCTTATCTTTAGGAACCTTGCCACACAGTAGGGAAGGTGACAATCACACAGATAATTATGAAACAAAGGTGAGAGTCACATGAAAAACATAAGCATGCAAAGTAATTACATGTGCTGAATACACAGTAATCAAGGGAATGGCACACATTTTAAATGTTACAAAAATAGATTTTCCCTGGCCAGCATCTTAACAATTACACTTATGATGATGATGAAGGCTTAATATAACACTTATCCCTGTTCATAGGATCATTTATAACAGGAAAATACTGGATACAACCTAGTGTCAGGAGGTGATAGTTTAAGTAAATTATGACACACACATGTGATAAAGTATTATATATACTTCCAAGTTTTTAATGTCATTGGAAATGTTTGCATAATTGTACTGAGTAAACAATGCAAAATTTAAACAAGGGTGGCTTTTTTGGCAGAGAAAATAGGTAATCCCTATCACACACTATGTATTTCCATATTCTTTCTAGTTTCTAAATGTCTACTATGAAGCATTCTTGACAAAATGTTGCTTATGTAAGAAGAACTTTTTCAAAGGGAGGGATGAGAGAGAAGGGGAAAAGGGAGGATGGAGAGAAGGGAGGCAGAAACAGAAATAGCTGCCATCTGCTGGTTTGCTCCACAAAGTCTCATAAAAACTTAGGCTGGGCCAGGCCTAAGCAAAAAGCCAGGAACTTAATCCAGGTCTCCCATGTCAGGAGACCTACCATGTGCTTCCTCCCGGGGTGCACATTAGTAGAAAGCTGAAATCGGAAGCAGGGCACTCCAATAGGCATCTTAACTAACTCCTGAACCTATTGCCTGCCTGAAGCTAAGAAAATGTTTCAAGTTTTTTTGTTGTTATCATTCTACTGTGTCAAGAACTTTGGAATTATTATCCTGCCATCAAAATTCACTAGAATTTAGACAACTGTAACTCTGATAAGAATGACTTAACACTTTCAGTATGATGTTGAACATATTAAATCTGTATATATGAAATTTTTTACCTTATACAAATTTTAAAAAATTGATTAAAGTGGCTAAGTATGGATTTAAAATTTCTGTACCCAAATAAACTTATACTTTAATATTTTCATGAATTTTTTAAAGCACCTGCATAGAACATTTTATTTGTTCCTGTATATATGAATAAGTTGATGCAAAGAAAGTCAAAATTACAAGAGGCAAATAGTATTGTGATCCAACAGGTTAATCCACCATTTGTGATGCCAGCATCTCATACCAGAGTGCAGATTCCAGTCCCAGTTACTCTTCTTCCAATTCAACTTCCTGCTAAGGTTCTTGGGAAGTAACAGATGATGGCTCAAGTACTTCAGTATTTGCCACCATTTTAGGAGACTGGGATAGTGTTCCTGGCTCCTAACTTCAGCCTGGCCCAGACATAGCAGTTGCAGGCATTTGGGGAATGAACCAGAACATGGAAGATCTCACTCTGTGCCTCTAACTTTCAAATAAATAAATATTTTTTAAAAAGAAAAAAAAACAGTTTAATCTATATACATTAAACTTTGAATCTCCATAAATGCCCTCCTATCTTCCCACCTGCCTATTTTTATTATACCTTAAGTATCTTTCAAATGTCTTCTGCAAAATATGCACACGCACACACACACACACACACACACACACACACAACAGGCATTTCAACAAGTCTATGGGACAAAGAATTAAAAAATAGAAATTTGTGAAATCCATGCATAACAATAATCTTCATAAAGTTAAATGGACATGTGCATTATGAAAACACCATGCAGGGATTTAAAATTGTTTTCTACCAAAATGGACTTAATTCCATTTACATGTAAACGTGTGTGTGTATATGTGTGTGTGTGTGTGTGTGTGTGTGTGTATAAAATTCCCTTGACCTATCAGTTAGTTGGCCAAGTAACACTGGAAAAAAAGTCACTTTAAAACTACTTATCTTTGAGTGTGAGAGCTTGTTTCTCTTACAGTGATTAAAATTAGAGGCCTATAAGCCAGGCTCTGCAATTCTCAAACAGCAGGTCCATAGTTCACATTCCATGATATGTGGGGACAGTTGGTTACCTCAGAGCTTATTTTCTTCCCATATACAGCAGGAATGATAAAACATATCTCATAGTGTGTGTCCAAGTCGGACTAGCTTTATGGGTGTACAGTTTATGCAGCTGTCCAAGGCCCCTGCTCAGAAGGACTCTTCATTGTTTAAGGTTATGCTGTGTCTTGAAATTCTTAATAGTTTTTTTTTTTTTTTTAACAAAAGGCCCTGTATTTTCATTTTGTACTGGGCCCACAAGTATGAAGCCAGTCCTCATTTCCAGAATTCACTGATGTCTAAGCACCATAAGTGCTCTCTATTGATAAATATTAGTATCAATCCGTATTTTTCCAAATGCTCAGTTTGGCTCAAAGTTTTTCATTGTGTCTTTGTATATATGTCATCTCAAGGCTGACACATGATTATAACAGGGATAGAGAGACTGTGATTTCTAAAATGTAAAAAGAACTGCATAATCATAGCAACAGCTTTAGCTGATAATTTGTAGCCAACCTGAAAACTATCTCCATGGGCACGGTAACACAAGGCATGAACATATAATGGCATAAAGATTTATACCCCTGAGCAAAGGAAAGATTTATATGCTAGACTTTGGGAGAATAGGTTATTAATCATAAGGTTATAAATGCTATATCTCATGGAAGACTACAAATAAATTCCCATAGCTAACTGTACAATACAGTAAGTATTATAGTTCAAGATAGGAATTTAGTAACTAAATTTTAATATTAATTACCGTCCTGTTTTATACTGATAATAAGGCAATAAAACTCCTTGAATAGGTATTGATGTTAGAATCATGAAAACAGAGTCAAATCTCAGAAGACATCATTATATGATTATTAAGAGGATTCATTCCATAAAACTGTCTCTTCAATTTTATGTATTTTGTTCCTCACTTCAAGTACAAGTTTTGTCAGAAGCAAGAGATACACATTGGCTCTGGATTCATATTAAACATAGAATTTGAACAATTCTGAATTAATGTACAAAAATTCTACAGCAACCATTTTTTTAGACACATCTGATCTTCACTTGTATGCCATTTGATAATGAGGTAATGAAACACAATTTGTTACAAGGGATAAATATTATCAACTATACATTTAGGAAAATAACTCATTTTCTTGTATGTGTTACCTCATTTCTTGTTAGTATACAATAGTATCGTATAAGTGCTCAATATTTTGTCTTTATGGTATGTTAATTATACAAACATACTGAGTGAAATGTTAATAGGTTCAGAAATCAGTCTCCTTTGAATAGGAAAAAGATTTTATTTTCATTATCGTCTCATAGCTGCCTTTGAAGTTGATAGAATAGAGAACTTGGAATATCTTCACTAACTACTTCAAAGTATTTATTCATTTATTTATTTGAGAGGCAGAGGGAGAGACAAAGAGCTCTCATCTGCTGGCTCACTTGCCAAAGGTCTAAAATGGCTGAGACTGGGCCAGGTAAAAGTCCAGAGCCAAAACCCAATCCAGTTCTCCCACATGGATAGCAGGGACACAATCACTTGAGCCATCACCTGACACTTCTCACATACACAAAATCAGGAAGATGGAATCAAAACTAGCGTGAGGATTTGAATCCAGGCATTCTAATATGTGAATCTGGTGCCCCAAACAGTATTTTAACTGCTAGGCCAAACACTCATCCCACTATTCCAGAGTTTTATCCAAAATGTCAAGCAAAGAAAAACATAACATGGACATTTCAAGCTAGACAGACACTATTGAAGTATGCTAAATATAAATTTTCCAATTTAAAAATGAGAGGTTCCAAGAGTTAACAGCCACCATTCATTAAATTTTCAGTGCCTATAACATTTTGTTATAGTAGATAATGAATTTATAATATAAAACCTATCCTCACTGATATACAAGGCCCATTCTCAAATATCTATTTTAGTTGGAAGTAGCAAAAGGATGCAGTTAATTTGCCAAGTTATTTGAGCTATAACTTCAAATTTTTATAATAAAACCTTTAACCTGAGAAATTAACCAAAAGATGCTCAAAAATTCATGGTGGTTAATCCTTGAATTCAAATAACATGGAAATCTAAAATAAATGAGGGAATTTTATTTTAATTCTAGTTTTTATGAAACCATTAGGTTTTTTTTTTTAATTGGCAGCAGACTTACTAGGCTTGGAGAGCTTTCAGAAACATGAAAAGTATTACCAACTGAAAAGCTTCAGAGTATTTTTAATTAAAATTACTTGCAAAAAAGAAGCGGCAAACTAATTGTAGCTGCATCTCATGTATCAATAGGTCTAAATAATAATGCTTTTAGAATGGGTACAGCCAGAATATAGATCTAAAAGATTTTATGAAGGGAAAAATTAAGCTCTTTAAAGATGAAAATGAACTCAGAAAAATAATAACTAAATTTTCATCTTAACAGTTCTGCATATTTCTATTTGCATTTAGGGTATAATGAAAAACCCTGGTGTAACATCTCCAGCCTTGTTTCATATTATTCATTTGTCTTGCAAGAATTCTAATATCATTAGTAGTACATAAATGATACAATATAGACATATATATATATAAATCACTTTCTCTATATGGATATCCACATATGTAAGCACAAACACAGCATGAATATGAACTGCCATGTTCAAGGAGCAAGTAATTCTGAATATATTAATTTTAACTTTTTCCTTATTCCTAAGAAGATAACTTATTCTGTTAAAAATTTACAATTTTTTTTAAAAAATGGATTTACCTGTATAGACAAATTCTTATATCTAAGTATCTGATAACCAAATTTTAATATAAATTACCACAATATAACACAGAATATGAATATACCCTTTCCACAGTGTATATGGTTTCAATTAAATGGGGAAATAATATTGCAAACCACTTATACTTAATTTTACAGCATTAATTATAACGAATGTCTATCATATCTTATAGTCGAGATAAATATATATATCCATCAAGGTCATGGCAGTTAGAAAAAATTAGCCATGTGAATCTCAACAATTTTACTTATAAAAAAACAAGGGGACATGAGATCATTTGAGTTTTTAGAAGTCAATCCAGGATATATTTTATTTGTCCTCTTATCATTGTAAGCATTCACATACATAAGAGTTATTATTACCCTTCTAACATTTGGGACCAGGCAGTATTTCTATCTTAGGCTGCCTTCTCATCAAATTAAACAGCCTTAGCTTGTGTCTAGGTGTTACTCAAGTTAAACCTGATTTTTGAAATGAAAAAGAATAGCCCTCACAGCTAATTTTTTTCATATTTTGATCTTTTTTCTGTTCAACTTCTTTCCAAGGTCAAAATCTCTCAAAGCATTGCCCTCAATAGCAGTCAAAGTCATGGGCACAATTTTTTTTTTTTTTGCATGAGCACAATCGGATGCCTTGTTATCTCAGCCACATTTCTTACATCCTGCCTCATAATCGGTTTTAATCATTACCAGAATTTGCTTATTCTTTGTATCAATCATTTAAAAGGTTTTTAAAACAATTTTTAAAGTGTCTATCAAGGGAGTAGCCATTAATAAGAATTATTTTCTCCATAAAAACAACCTGGAAAATATGAATACAAGTGAGTCATTTTCTTCAAAGTTGCAACCTTACACTCAACATTACTTTAATAGTCATATAATTTTGATCAAGTTCAATTTGACATCCACAAAAAATAACTTGGTTTTTTGCTTCAGAGATATGATGTCATTGTGCCTTCTATCTTCTTTTAATTCCTCTTTTTATGGGTAGCTCCATTTCTCTCTTTCTTGGAACTCAAAAATTCCCAGCAAATGTCTGAATAGGTCCTGTGATAGCACATTTCTGGGACAGCCAATGATCGAACACTGAGACAGGAATCTGAAGTTAAACATTGTGGGAATCAATCTGTCTAATCTAAGTCTAGTTACCTGATCTGCCATATGAGTAGATAACTCTTTGAACATAAACACAGAACCACAGCAAGCCCTCCACACTCACTAAGCAATGTTTGTATATCAAGGGCACCTTTATTTTCTCAAAATGTTTCCATAACTATGACTTTTTTTATATTCATCACATGCCAGTGAGCAAGTAGAACATATACATGCTGTTATGTTGGGTATTATTTTGTAAATAACAATGCAAAGCAAACTTAGTACTGTTTTACTACAGAGTTTAAAGAGTTAGAAAATAAGAGGCTAAAGAAATAGCCAGAATGGTGGTCTCATAAACTTTAGATCATAAGATTTCTAATGTTTTCTCCAATTAGAACAATCAAATCAGTAACATTTTGATGAGATAAATAACATTGCTCAAAAAGTAGTCCCATTCTAAGGAGATGAGTTTATTTAAATAATGCATTCCTAGGAAAGTCTCCATTTTCCCATTTTAGTCAACATTATGGAAAACTAGTATATTGCTTTTTTTTTAAAAAAAATTTTATTTGAAAGGCAGAGTTACAAAGAGAGAGGGAGAAAGAGAAATTTTTCTCTTCTGGTTCACTCCCCAAATGGCTCCAACAGCCAGAGCTGGGCCATATCAAAGACCAGAGCCTCATCTGCATCTCTCATGTGAGTGCAGGGACCCAAGTACCTGGGCCATGTTCCACTGCCTTTCCAGGCATTTTAGCAGGGAGCTGGATACAAAGTGAAATACCTGGGACTCAAAGTGGTGCCCATACGGGATGCCAGAGTCACAAGCAGTGGCTTAACCTGCTGTACCACAATACTGGCCCATGTTACAGCCTTTCTAATGGTGTTTTTAAAAATCCTGTCTGCAGGTTGAATAAAGATGCTTACTCCCAGGTTCATCATGTGGCCTACCAAATGAGATTTTTCTGAGCCAAGGGCTTGGAAATATGATTTAATCAGCTTCCTAGGTGATTATTATGCAGACTCAAGTTTGAGAACCACTGAATACAAGACAAGTTAACCAAAGTATGGCCTATGATTAACAGTTACATCTCTATAAATGTATCCCTTAAAAGGCATGCATTTATGAGCAACTTACAAATAATGCCAATCCTTCTTAACATAACTAATCATTTTATGGCAGCAATTATCTCTGGAACCAACACATACATAATGAATAACAAAGCTGTTAGATTGCTAGTGCTTTATGTATTTATTATGTATGTGCCAATGTTCTGGTCATGTACCCATGGGCAGATCACATATGAGAGAAATCATGATATAGCAGTAATTTTACTATTTGATCAATAAACTGCAACAATGTATTTAATGAAAAAAATGGAGTTCTAATTATTACCTAATGAGTATATGGGAAATGACTGCAACTTCAAGTCATATTCCTTCAGAATTTTCAATTTCAAATATGAGTTTGAGTTTAAAAGAAAGATTGAACTATAATTGAAAAACATGGATGTTGGCTGATTATATTTTAACTTGTATTTCTGGAAGCAATAATTCAAACTTCATTCTTTATCTTTCGACAAACATTTCCTAAGTGCTACTCATTAAATGTCAAGTCTCAAAAAAACAAATTGCCTGCACCTGTCTCATAACTGAGGTACTATTTGACTAAAACCTATCGAATGTGGTCACTGCTTCAATAGAGGTGTGTGTGTGGTGCACTGAGTTATGAATTTTGATCAGTCAGTAAAATGTAACCCTTACAATGCAAAGCTACAAGGCAGCATATGATAAATACAATTATATATGTGAATTTTTGAATGACTATCCATTCTTCCACTAATAGTATCAGACAAAAAGCTTTACATTTAAAATACTCCTTTCTTGACATTACTACAATACAAATGTAATTTAGTTTTCTTTACGTACAATCCATATGTTAGTGTAACCAAGCCTCACTGATGTTTCCATGGACTCAATCTATAAAGGAATGTCCAATGATTACATCATGTGTACTTCAAAAAGAGAGGCTTTCAAAGAAATTAAAGGACCCGGGCCCTAGTCATATTTCTACCACTAACTTTCCTTGGATATTTCACTTTTATTCCTTAGTTTCATCCTCCTCAAACATAAAATGGGATTGACTCAAGACCCTCATTGTTCTGGGAATTTATGACTTGTTGTTAAGTTGTGATGATACAGTCACCTTCCATTCTTTTTCCCAAATGCTCTATATCACTCATCTTCCCGTTACTAATGGGATAATGGAGTGTGAACTGGAATGGATTACACTGCGAGGCAGTATCCAGTTATATTAGCACTCATTCCTCCACCTTCTCCCCATTATGCAATACTGAGACAGGCAAGGAGACCCACTTTCATTCAGCTGAATACCAGACAACCACTAATCTGGTATTTGATGGGTTATAGCAGCCCTACTCTTTTAATGCAGGTTTTAAAAATCCTCTGTCCTTAATGTGCTGTACATCGTGATTTAATGCTATAACTAGTACTCAAACAGTATTTTTTCACTTTGTGTTTCTGTGTGGGTGCAAACTGTTGAAAGCTTTACTTAATACATGCTATATTGATCTTCTGTATATAAAGATAATTGAAAATGAATTGATGTGAATGGAAGGGGAGAGGGAGCAGGAGAGGGGAGGGTTGCGGGTGGGAGGGAAGTTATGGGGGGGAAGCCATTGTAA
Organism: Oryctolagus cuniculus; assembly: GCF_051225735.1. Lineage (NCBI taxonomy): Eukaryota > Metazoa > Chordata > Mammalia > Lagomorpha > Leporidae > Oryctolagus > Oryctolagus cuniculus. The sequence goes on from NC_142888.1 coordinate 18,731,206, forward strand.
TCCATAAGCTGTACTTTGGAAATTTATATTCATTAAATAAAAGTTAAAAAAATCCCCAAGATAATTTGTAACATGATAACTGGTATTACTAACCTGTGCTGAACTCTTTTCAAGTTTTTGGACTAAATTATCCCAACGCAGGGCAAAGTTTTCCAGCCATGCTTCCATCTTCTGTGTAACTGACTTATTTTTCAATGTTGAAAGAAGAGCTTGGTTGAGTGAAGAGAGTTTGTCCATGGATTGCTTTTTCTTTTCTAGATCTGTTTTCAAAACCTGTTAAAAATAAGCAACATCACCAAACAAGAATATGTTAAACTTTGTAAAATACTGTAGTCCAACTGGCTTTTGCATATATTTGGTCATTTGCATAGTTGAGAAAAGACTGCAATAATGCCTACAAAGGACAAAGAGTCCAAATAAACTATACACATAAATAACTAATTCTGGGGAGGCTGTGGGGAAAAATGTACCCCAATCCACTGTTCATGGGAATGTAAATAAACACATCCATTATGGAAGACAGTGTGGAGATACTTCAGAAATCTGTTAAAAGTTCTACCATATGACCCAGCCAGCCCACTCCTGGGAATTTATCCAAACAAAATGAAATCAGCATAGAAAAGGGTTATTTGTACCCCCATGTTTATGGCAGTTCAATTCACAATAACTAAGATATGGAATAAACTCAGATGTCCATCAACTGATGACTAGATAAAGAAATATGGTATATATGGGATACTACTCAGCCATAAAAAAGAATGAAATTCTGTCTTTTACAACAAAATGGATAGAATTAGTGAAATCACATAGTCCCCAAAAGACATACATTGTGTTTTCTCTATTATGTAGCAATTAGTATAGAATGCAAAAAATGTCTAAGGATAAAACTGACATCTTATGATTTGGTTGCTGTTTATAACCACTGTCCACATTCCTGTGAAACAGTGGTCTTTCTACTTGTTGAACATGCTAAGTGGTTCATTAAGTCTTGGATTATAAAGTAAATTCAAAGTATGTTATTGTCAAAATTAAAGGAAAATAAATAGAAGGAGGGAGGGAGGGAGGGAGGGAGCTAAGAGGGGTTATTGAGGGAGGAGGAGGAAAGAATGTATGGTTATCTTTTTAGAATTGTATCTATGAAATACATGAATTTTTTCTATTTTAATAATTTTTAAAAAACTATGAAGTAATATTCCTAAGAAATTTGAAGAAATTCAGATGTAGAATAAAGATCAGTGAAAGCACTTAAGATCTACCTTCAAATATCTAAAGACAAGCCAAGTGAACAAAATAGTATTGTTTCAAAAACAGAGATCAACATATGGAAATTAGTTTTTAACATTTGGAGGTGAACACATGGCTCTTAGAAATAGTAAATTTCCCCATAATTCTTGATAGATTTTGAAGAAAACGCACTATTATCTTCCAGGAACAGTGAAGTGAGATGACAATGGCTAAGAGGTTTTGCCATTCTGAAATGCCAAGTTTATTTTAAGAAAATTGCATTTTCATTAATTTCCACAGTTCAAACATTCTATTTACTATTTGTAAGGAAAAAAATACATGTTATGTGATTTACTGACCTTAAAAGTTGTGTAACACCAAGCATTCAATTGGTGTTTGGATATTTAATTCTGTTCTAAAAGCTAATTTTGGAGCCCATTAAAGGAAAGTAAGCCATTGACTATGATACAAATCCTTCAGAGCCTCTTGACATATTTTTGAGAAACCTAAACATTTTATAGAATAATTTTTTATTATTCACATTTCCAAAGTTCCTGTGAAACATGGACAGTTATATATGCCTTTTGGTTGATGTGGAATGATTAAGCAAAGTGGCTTATATGAAATCAATAGATTAGAGTGCTTATTCTTTCACTGTATTCATTAAGGTCACCCTGTACATGGGAAAATCCAATAGCCAGGCACTGAAAGCTAGCCTCTGACCTAACTTATAAATGCAGAAAAAGAGGAAGGAAGGAAGGAAGGGAGGAAGGGAGGAAGGGAGACAGGAAGACAGGAAGAGAGGAAAGGAGGAAAGGAGGAAGGAAGGGAGGGAGGGAGGAAGGCAGGAAGGAAGGCAGGAAGGAAGGGAAGGCGAAAATCCTTTTACAATTCTTTCACAATCCTATCTTTGGGTCAGTAGCAAGCAAGTACGATGAAAATAAACTGTAATACCAGTCTTTCAGAACTAATCCAAGTTTATTTAAGAACTAACATTGCTTATGGCAAAGAAATTGTCACTAAACAGAGGTAGCAATTGCTCATGAGCTCAAGTGTCACTGGCACAGACTAGTTAATGCACTCCCCTGCACAGGACAGTTTATGTAGCTCATTTTGGCATGCCACCTGCATGGTAGCTCTGAACAGCACACACTTCTGGTGTCTCCTTGAATTAGTTCTTGCTTTAATTCAGGATCTACTTCATCTGATATACTTTATATTGTAGTCTTCATACCAGTTATAAGGAAGCAAGTTTTAAAGTTCTTTTCTAATTTTTCCTCAATTATTAAGTTATTGTTTTACTATTTTTCTCAGTTTGAAAGATCAAAACACTAGTCAAGATACTATAAATTGCATTCATGTCAGAATAAAACTCAGTGTACAAGTTGATCAATGTGTTGTACACTCATTTTGTCTATTTAATTCACATGTTCGCTTTCCATTAAATTTAAGTGCATACTTAACATGATAGTAAAACAACAGTTTATACTACCTCCCTAAAGCTGAGAGCCAAATTTGAATTTTAACATATATCCTTCCAATTCCTTTATGGAGTCTCACTTTCCTTCTGTTCTTTATTAATTCTGGTGTGCATTTATTTTATCATAAGCCACCACAAGTTCATTTTGTAAAGAGACATGATATAAACAAATACATGCATTTAAAAACAAAATGATCTAAGAATAATCCTCTTTGAGTCACCTTCTCCAAGCTTAAGGACTAATTTAAACAGACAGATGTGTAAGGCTAAAGGGTGTATCCATTATTTAACCTAGATAGATAATGATTTGCAAACATTTCAGAACAGAAGTCTGCAAGTTTTGTATAAAAAGAGGATTGTATTGGAAATCTATGGGCAGGCATATGTTGCCTTAACAAATGAAACTAAGCCTTCTATATGGCAGTAAACCAAAGAAAGAAGTATTCACTGAGCATTACAAAAATAAAAGTGAAAATCATTATACAAAATATGACTTGGAAAAGTATATTCAAGGTAAAATTAAAACAGCATTATAATGAAAATTGCGTGATTGGATCAACACATGAGCAAGGGCCAGCGGCATGGTATAGCATGTTAAGCCGCCGCTTGAGATGCTGGCATCCCATGTGGGTACTGGTTTGACTCAGCTGCTCCTCTTCAGATCCAGCTCCCGGCTAATGGCCTGGGAAAGTATCTGGAGATGGTCCAAGTGCTTGGGCTCCTGTACCCACATGGGAGACTTGGAAAAACTTCCAGGCTCCTGGTTTATGCCTGGCACAGCCCTGGCTGTTGTGGCCATTTGGGGAGAGAACCAGCACATGGAAGATTCATTTATATTCTCTCTTTCTCCCCCCTGCCACCTTTCAAATAAAAAATATAATTTTTAGAAAGTGAATATTCAAAAAGTTCATGGAAAAGTCATATTATGAAAAGACTATGAATAGATTTCAAAGTTGTATGTACCAAAAGAAGTGTCTTTTAATTCAATTTTTCTACAAACCTTTTGAAGTATTCTCATATGTTATATAAATCTTGAATACAAAAATACTGAATTAACAAAACTTGTATGAATTCTAGATTTTAGTTTTTCAAAATTTAATGACAGACTAGTAGTTCAGCTTCAATTTCTCTACCACCCCCCTCCCTCTTCATAATTACAGAGTTCCCTCCCTGAAGAATTCTCACATAGTATTTAGCCAAGAAAGGATAAGGAAGGAAATCCATGAAGGTACAAATTCACTGGACTATAGTAATGAGTAAGTTACTCCCATCTATCTTCGGATGTCAATTATTTTAAATTTGAATCATATGTGCACATATTAAATAACTATAGTTAAATTGTTACTAATTACTAAAGTTTAAAACATATGTCTCTTTGCATATCAAGAAGTGACACAGGTCTGTGAGTGCCAGAGACCATCAGAGCTCTAGAAAATTCAGGAAGGAAAAGTAAGCTGTAGAAATTTATACAAGACGCCGGCGCTGCGGCTCACTAGGCTAATCCTCCGCCTTGCGGCGCCGGCACCCCGGGTTCTAGTCCCGGTCAGGGTGCCGGATTCTATCCCGGTTGCCCCTATCTATTCTATCCCGGTGGCCAGGGAGTGCAGTGGAGGATGGCCCAAGTGCTTGGGCCCTGCACCCCATGGGAGACCAGGAGAAGCACCTGGCTCCTGCCATCGGATCAGCGCAATGTGCCGGCCGCAGCACGCTGGCCGCGGTGGCCATTGGAGGGTGAACCAACGGCAAAGGAAGACCTTTCTCTCTGTCTCTCTCTCTCACTGTCCACTCTGCCTGTCAAAAAATAAAAAAAAATTTATACAAGACCAAGGATATATAAAAAAGAAAGCAACATTTTTATAGAGGCCAGGTCCCCAGATAGGCAGGAATCCACAGTCAGTAACACAGGCTGGGTCAGTACTAGATATGGGAATGAGACAAATGTTCAAGACTGAGTAGACAAGTGCCAGGTGGTCAAGGGAAAAGTGCAAACACTTAGGAAAGGCCCAGAAAACCTCCACCCTATTTTCATTTGGCATATGTCTCAGAGAACGATATGAAGACAATTTATTTTATAGTGGCAAAATTGAACTGTGTATCTATTTTACCAGTGGTTGCTTTTCAGCAGATGGAAGGATCTTCAAAATGATTTTGGAGACCAGCATTGTGGCATTGGTGGGTGAAGTCACTGCATGCAATGCCAGCAGCCCCTGTGGCCCCTATGGGCTGTGTCCCAACTGCTCCATTTCCGATCCAGCTCCCTGCTAACAGCCTGGGAAAGTGGTGGAAGATGGCTCAAGTGCTTGGGCCCCTGCACCCACATGAAAAACCGAGATGAAGCTCCTGGCATCTGCCTGGCCCAGCCCTGGTTATTTGGAGAGTGAATCAGCAGATGGAAGACCCCTCCCTCATTCATATTCTCTCACTCTTTAAAATAAATTAATAAAAAATCTTTAAAAACTGTTTTTGGAAAATGCATATTATATAAAAACAATTCATGAACTTAAATTTTTTATACCAAAATATATAAATCTTTTAATTTCATTTTCTAAAAACTTTGGGAATTACTCTTATATTTTGGTAGATTGAAGCATTGCAAGGGTTCTTAACTTGAGGGACTACCACACTCTCTCTCAAGGTTTGTTAAAATGCAGATTGCTGGGCCCCATTGCCAATTTCTAAGTCAACCTAAGAAGGGACTAAGAATTTGCCTGTGTAGCAAGTTTCCAGGTGATACTGACAATGCTGATTTGGGAACTTCACTTTGATAACCAATCAATGATTCTGTTTGGATGTATTATTTGAGGGCAATCACAGGAGTTGAAGTCATGGCAGAAAATATTACAAAGCAGAACTATCAACAAGGACTTGCATAGTTCCCATAAGCACTCCACCTTTATCATTTTTAAAAAAGATTTACTTATTTGAAAGTCACAGTTACACAGGAGAGGCAGAGAGAGAGAGAGAGAGAGAGGTCCTCCATCTACTGGTTCACTCCCAAGTTGGCTGCAATGGCTGGAGCTGCGCCGATCTGGAGCCAGGAGCATCTCCCAGGTCTCCCACATGGGTGCAGGGGCCCAAGGACCTGGGCCATTTTGTACTGCTTTCCTAGGCCACAGCAGAGAGCTGGATCAGAAGTAGAGCAGTGGGACTTGAACCAGTGCCCATATGGGATGCTGGTGCTGCAGGTAGCAGCTTTACCTGGTACGCCACAGTGTTGGCCCCTCCACCTTCATCATTTAATACTACAGCCACTTCATGGTGTCTTCAATACCACAGTACTCCTTTCGCCTGTGCACACATCTCTCTCATAGATCACTACACTTCTCAAGAGTTGTCTTTACCTGACAAACACCAACAGTCTCCACAGCAGCAACCCATTTTCCACAATCAAATTTCTTCTAGACTTGGCCTTTCCCATTATAATTTCATGATAGCACAAGTCTTAGAATTCACCTATGAAGGCCATAACTTTGTCTCTCTAAGTTTTATGCTTTATACCAAATTTAAAAAAAAATCAGTTTTGGAGACCATGATTGTAATGCAATGGGCTAAGCTGCCATTTCCAACACTGGCATTCCATATCAGGGTGCAGGCTTGAGGTTTGGCTATTCTGTTTCTGATCTGGATCCCCGCTAATGTGCCAGGAAAGGCAGTGGAAGATGACTCGAGTACCTGGGCCCCTGCAACTGATGTGACAGACTGGGATAGAAGTCCTAGCTCCTGTCTTTGGCCTAGCTGAGACCTGGCAGTTGTGGCCACTTGGGGAGTGAAACAGAGGATCAAACATCTCTTACCCTGTCCCTCTCTCTGTCTCTGCCTTTCAAAATAAAATAACCTCAATATTAAAAAAAAATAAAGATTACTTCTAATCATAAAAAAACAATGGCTGAGGGTGGGCATTTGGCTCAGTGGTTAAGATATTGTTTGAGATGCCTGCATTCCATGTTGGAGAGCCTGCTTTATGTCCTACTCTCCAGTTCCAATTCTGCTTCTTGCTAATGCACCAGATGACAGCTCAAGTACTTGGGTCCCTTGAGGTTTGATGTGAGAGACCCATATTTAGTTCCAGACTCCTGGCCTTGGCCTAGTCCAGCCCTAACTGTTGTGAGCATATGGAGAGTAAACCAGTAAATGGAAGGTATCTTGTTCTCGTTATTGCACGTGCTCAGTTGCGCTCACTCGCTCCCTTTCAAATAATAGAACCCCAGTTATGGATAGGAATCCCATGGATTTATGGGAAAGGAAATATCAGACTCCCAAATTTCCACCCTCAATGAAAAGTAGGAGGTGGGGCCGGTGCTGTGGTGCAGCGGGTTAATGCACTGGCCTGAAGTGCTGGCATCCCCCATATGGGCGCTGATTCGAGACCCAGCTGCTTCATTTCCAATCCAGCTCTCTGCTATGGCCTGGGAAAGCAGTGGAAGATGGCCCAGGTCCTTGGGCCCCTGCACTCACGTGAGAGACCCAGAAAAAGCTCCTGGCTTCTGGCTTTGGATCGGTGCAGCTCCAACCATTGCAGCCAATTGGGGAGTGAACCAGCAGATGGAAGACCTCCCTCCCTCCCTCCCTCCCTCTCTGCCTCTCTTCTCTCTGTGTAACTCCAACTTTCAAATAAATAAATAAATCTTTAAAAAAAGTAGGAGGTAATCCTGTGGGTTATTAGCAATAATATTTTAAAACAAATTACACTGATTGTAAATACAAGGGTGCTTTAGTACAATGTATCTATACCTAGGTATGTAGTAGGAACTGGTGACAGATGGTACCTGTTTTGGGTCTCAGATTGTGACATATTTTAATGAACATTAAATTCTTATTCACTGCCTGAGTCAGCAGGGGAATTTTACCTAAAATTCTAGACCAGCTGTCAGGTTTTGTTAATTGGCTTAAACTATCAAATGGCAAGACTTATACAAAGCATTTTCACTTTGTTCACAAGTAAGGTAACATAATACACATTTTCATCTTATTTGAAAAATATTGACACTTTACTAAGAGAGCATTTTAATGGCCAAGACCAGGGAAGACTTTTACTCACAAAAATGTCCACATAGTGATACATGACTGTTGCAAACAACCATTACCAATTGCAGCAATTTTTCTCCAAAGAATGAAATGGTATGAGAAGTTTTGAAACAGCTTGAAGGACCTGGAATTGAGCCTTGATCTATTAGTGCTCATTTCACTTCGAATAGGGATGGTATATGATACCTTGGAACATGTGATGTGCTTTTTTCTGAATCTCAATTTCCTCTTCTTAAATAACCAGAATAGTGGATCACAAGGAACTTGAGACCCATAATTGCAGTGAGTATATACTATGTACAAGGTCCGTTATAAATTTAAGATTATTTAAATTTTATTAATCTATAGCTCCCTATGAATGACTTTTTATGGGTAAGTGCAATAAATTATATGCATAGTCACTTGCACTAGGTAGTGAAATTAGGAATTGATCACACAAAATAACATTGTGATACTATGGCATATGGCATTTTCCAAAGATGGCTGCAAAAATAACTCCTTTCCCAAATGCTCTCCTTTAATTTGAATTTGATATTTCTCCATGAAGAGACAATCTAACTCATATCCCTCGAATTTGGGCAGGGCTCTGATTGCTTCAACCAACAGAGTGTGACAGCATCATCATTTTATGAAGTTTGAACTTATGTCCCATTCACAGAAATACTCTTGCTTCTAATTCTTAGCCTCCATGTATAAATTCTGACTAATCTAAAGCAGATAATCTGTAGCAGGCCAAACCACATTAAAAGGTCAGTGGAAGATGATTTGATTACCTTCCCCAGATGTCAAAGATCTCAAATACGGTACAAGTTGTTCTGAGAAAATGAGCACTTTCATTCAATTCTAGACTCAAGTCAGCTAGAATTTCTAGTTGAGGGTACAGTGTAGCAGAGACAAATCATCCCCTCTGTAACTCTCAATTATTGACCCTGAATTACATGAGCATAATGTAAAGGCCATTTCAAGCTACAAAATGTGGAGCTGTTTGTCAGACAGTAATAGTAACTGGAAAAGCAACTAAGTTCTAACTTTTCTAAGTACAGGCCACTGTGTATTCCTTGGACTCCCTTCTTGTGAAAATGAGGTTTCCTTGATAAGTTCTATGAACTTGGCATAATCACCCTCTAATAATTATTTGTCAGCAACTAATTATTGATTGAAAGGACCCATGATTTTATATATAAAAGAAAAGTGTTTATTTGGAATTATCTGCTTTAATATTATGTAACCTATGCATTCCTTCTTCTGAATGAGATAAAATCTTTCCTAAATTGACCACCTCCTGCCTGAGGCATGTGACAGTGCAAATAAGCCTCTGCATTTTAGAAATATTTATTATCCTCACTTCTGCTACATCACTCTCTCCCCTTCTCCTTTTACTTTTTTTTTTAAATATTTGTTTATTTATAAGTCAGAGTTACAGACAGACAGGAACAGAGAAATCTTCCATCTGCTGGTTCACTCACTAGATGGATACAACAGCTGGGGCTGGGTCAGGCTGAGGCCAGGAGCACCTTCCAAGTCTACCATAATGGGTGGCAAGGACCCAAATACTTGGGCCATCTTCCATTGCTTTTCCCGGGGAGCTGGATTGGAAGCAGAGCATCTGGGCCACAAACTGGGGCTCATAATTCTCCTTTCATTCCTAAACTACATCCGCTTAAACTCCTTTTGGAAGCGTCTTCTCCTCTATAACCTATTGATTGTAGGCCTTCCCTCTGCTGTCTCTTTTATTTATTGTGTCACTCTACACAAGCCCTCTAAAGCATCTTGCACATGTCTGTATCAGATCAGCCATGAACTCTTCTCAGATTCTAGTACGTCTATGTAGTTGACCTATAGAATGGTCTTTTTCATTTGGATGTCTCCACAACATTTTACACTCAACCTAAACAATTCTGAAATAATTAACACTCTTTCCATTGCAAAAATTCCTCTTAGGGCTATTGACCTGTCTAGGAATCCATATATCCGATTGAGAATTATGGTAACCATTCCAAATTTCTATCACTTGCTATAAGCTTTAATCATTTAATTTTTTTTTTTTTTTGACAGGCAGAGTGGACAGTGAGAGTGAGAGACAGAGAGAAAGGTCTTCCTTTGCCGTTGGTTCACCCTCCAATGGCCGCCGCAGCCTGCACGCTTCGGCCGGCGCACTGCGCTGATCCTATAGCAGGAGCCAGGTACTTATCCTGATCACCCATGGGGTGCAGGGCCCAAGCACTTGGGCCATCCTCCACTGCACTCCCGGGCCACAGCAGAGAGCTGGCCTGGAAGAGGGGCAACTGGGACAGAATCCGGCACCCCGACCAGGACTAGAACCTGGTGTGCCAGCGCCGCAAGGCGGAGGATTAGCCTAGTGAGCCGCGGCGCCGGCCTTAATCATTTAATCTTAACTTTTTTTTATATTTGTCTCCTCATGTCCCTACCCAATGTTACTTAATGCAAATTTTCTACTTAGTGGCCATAACTAAATGCTTCACTACCAAGGATAATTTAAAAATGCAAATATGAGGGTCAGTGCTGTAGCATAGTAGGTGTCAGCATCCCATGTGGGTGTCAGTTTGAGTCCCAGATGCTCCACTTCTGACACAGATCCCTGCTAATGTGCCCAGGAAAGCAACGGAGGACAACCCAAGTCCTTGGCCCCTGTACCCATGTGGGAGACCAGGAAGAAACTCCTGGTTCCTGGCTTCAGATCTGCACAGCTCTGCCCATTGTAGCCATTTAGAGGAGCAAACCAGTGGATGGAATAATTTCTCTGTCTCTCCCTGGGCACCAACCCTACAATTCTGCCTTTCAAATAAATAAATATTTTTAAAAATACAAATATGAATGCCCTCAAATTCTCAATGTCTTCCCATCAGCATCAGAACAATATTACAAATAAAAGGCTACTTCAAAAATTCTGTAGAAAAATGGAACACATAAATTGATTTTGGATCTACAATGCATATAGTTTTTTCCTAATATGTATTTTCCATTAACTTTATGAAGACTCTTTTATATATTCAATATTTTTACATTCATGTTTTAATGCATGCATAACTTTTCCCAACTCTATCATTAGTAGCCACATCACTAAAGAAACTGTACTATTATATCATTTCACCAGTACATTATAGTCAATAAAAAGCTACCTTGTACTGATAAGCCATACAGAAGTGAATATACCGTAAAATGAGTTTAAGTAACTATGGAGTTAAAGCTGATACAAATAAATATTTGGTAAAATGGTACATGCATATTAACTGGAAAACATCCATTTAATTTTAAGTTATTTAATTATTGTTTAATATAATGCAACTATAAATTGATTTGCTGAGGTGCAACTGCAAAGCATTTTATTAGACATAGTATTTAATAGAATGGATTGATCAAAATATATGCAAATTCTAACTAAGGAATATTTCAGTTGAAAAATTAAGCTCCTAGTATTCGGTAGGCCTAACTGGAACACAACAAAATTTAAAATATAAGAGGAGCTTTAGAGTTCTTTCTCTTCATCTTCCTTCTCAATGAAGGCTTTCTTGGAGTCCTTTTGCTACCAAAAAGATCTTATTTCTTGAAACACATCAGATACTTAATCAATACCATTTGGTGTTTCTTGTTTGCCAAACTAGGGATAAACTTCCTGTCTGTGAGGAAAATTCTCTCTTGTGTTTCTCATATACCAACTTTAACTGGTCAACTTTTGCCTACCAGTATTTTTTTTTTTTCATTTTATCTGAAAGGCTGACAGAGAAAGTGACAGAGATCTTCCACCTCAGGGTTCATTCCCCAAATGCCTGCAGTAGCTGGGAATGGGTGAGGCCAAAGCCAGGAGCCAGGAACTCAGTCCATTTCTCCACATGGGTGGCAGAGGTCCAACAACATCTGCCATCACCTGCTGCCTCCCAGGGTATGCATTAGCAGGAAACTGGAATGGGAAGTGGAGCTGGAGGACTTGAACCAAAGTGCTCTGATTACAGAATGAAGATACCTCAAGTGGCTTATCTACTGCACTAAATGACAACCCCTCATTTATTAGTTTAAAACTGTGATATCTAGAACTTTGTGGAAGGCTCCTAAGTATTTTTATTTCTTAGAGGTGCCTTTTCATTTTAAGTATTATTCTAAGTATACTGTATTTTTTCAAAAGGCTGTTTTTTTTTTTTGAAAAACAAATTTAAAACTCTACCACTAGTTTCACTGCTGCTATAATTAAGAAAAGTATTACACCATCTTTAAATAATCAGTGATTTGAACAGAAATAATAAGTATTTAGTTTAAGGTTTGGAAGAACAGAAAAGACTAATGGTGAAAAATTCATTACTGAGTTCTTAAAAGATTATGGAAAGATAAAATATACATACAGTCAGTTTGCGAAGACTTGACAGCATTTCATTTTGATCCTTAAAGCCAGTTGTATGAATCTTGTTCACTGCATCTTCTTTTTCTGAAAGCCATGTACTGAAAAGGCACTGAAAGAAACCAAAGAATTAGAAAACAGAAAAGAGTAATTATTTAAAAATTGATGATTTTCATGGAAGTCAGAAATATAATGGTGGTTACCAGAGGCTAGGGAAGGCATGGCTAAAGTTTGACCCATGAGTTCTGAATTATGGCTAGATAAGAGTAAGAAGTTCTTGGGTTCTGTTGTATAGTAGAGTGACTATGCATAATGTTAATTGTGTATTTCTCCATAAAAAAAAAACCTGGGCATTATAATTTTGGCTATTTTGCCATAACAAAACATTACTTGATTGGACATATGTGAAATATGAAACAATACATGGTACCCCATAATAATAAAATTTTATTTTAATGTCTGTTAGGTCTTATAATTTTTAAAAGTATACTTTTCTTTGCTTTCCAACTTAGCATTACTCCAAGTCTTTCTCTCCCACAATCTTACCCATATGACTCACCTGTTCTTCAGTAAAACGTTGCCATTTTAGAAGGATGTCTTGCAAAAGAACCCAACGATCTTCTGTCCACCTACAGATGTTTGCCCATCGATCTCCCAGTACCTGAGGGAAAAAAAAAGACAACCGACCACTACATTAGTCACCATCAATTCACTTAAAACAGCATGAAAGACTTACCAAAGTATCTAATTGTTAATCTTCTATGCATATCAGGAGTTATAAAGAACAACCTTCCTGCTTTTGCTTATTATTTTGTAAGCAATATGCCTTTAACTTGTCTGTAGATGATTTTATTCAGTCTTTCATCTTTAAGTGAAAAACAAAGCTATTTACATAAAATTTGAAACAGTTATTACATCATTTGAAATGTGTCTATAGGAAGTGTAACACAGAAAAACAAACACATAGAGATTTCCAATGAAAACATGTAAAATGTAAAAACATACCCCAAAGGGCTGAAATGTACCTCAAAGCATAAAAATCTCACTAGTAACAAAATTTTACACAAAATGTTTAAAAGACTCATTTCAAGCAATCCTATACTATAATTGCTTAATATCAGGATTGCAGAGGAAGATTCTCTTTTACTTTAATCATACTGATATTTAGTTTTTAAAAAATTATCTGTATCATTTGGAAGTATTTAAATTTTCTCTCTATAAACTACTCAGAAATTTTTAATATCCTATATGAAATAACTGCTATTTTTCATTAGCATATCACTCATGTTTAGGTGGCATACTTTTTCAACATGTGACATGAACCAAATACTGATAATTTTTTAATGAAAATATACTTTGTGATGATGTCTATGCAAAAGGAATACTTTGAGGTAAAACATAGGCGCCTTACTCAACTCCATCATGATGAACTTTAGAACCTAAAATTTCAACTTATTTATGACTTTCCACACAAATATTTTCTCATAGTTACTGGATCTTTAGAGCAATATCTCAAAATATGTTTTTGCTTTGTTTCACATGCAATTGGAGCTACAATCAGTATCTGTAACTATGATTTTTGAAATACATATTCACTATTAGCTTCATTTGAATTTCTACTTTTCTCCATGCTGTATGTTTGAATCAATCCACCTAGAAGAAGGTATGTGATTTAAACAATGCGCATATAACTAGCAACATGAAAATATCTGCCTAGTTCTAGGTAGTTGGGATATATACATTTTTAAAATCTTTAATCTTTCATAATTTCAAAAGAATCCCATGTATGGATAAGTAGTAGATACCAAACATTTTATTACAATATTAAAATGATCATGTATAAATACGTACCTCTGTCATAAGTGAGTTCTCAGCTTTTATTCAGAAGTGTTAATATAATGTTATTGCTTTAAAGATAATGTAACTGAATTTCTGATTTTCATAGTTTTATTATCTATTCAAGTTTTTTGAATTATGTAACTTTAAAACAGAGGACATAGCACTGAAATAGTGATACAAGAAACTCACAGGAATCATGGCAAGTTACAATTACTCCAACCATTTGAACCATGTAATTATTACAAACATGTGAGATTTTTTTTTTCTAAAACACAGTTAAAGATTGTTTAATGAGTTTTCTAATGACCCTGTCAGTATACATCAGGTAAAATGGCATGGAATATATTGGTTCATAGACTGAAGGTATATTTTTTCTCAACTAGAGAAAAATCTTACCCTTTAGTTATAAACCACACCATTTGCCTAATTGGGGATGTAGATAGAAAGGTCCAAACATGAGGTATTTAGTGCAGCCCATCAAGTTCAGTGGAGACAGGAGTCAGAGAGAATGGAACAAATCAAACTCTAGCATCATCTTCATAAATCAAAGAAAATAGACAGAGATGCCTAACTGGATAAAGCCACCTCTTTGTAGGACAAGATGCACAAAGGTATCATCCATTGAAGCAGAATTTTAGGCTTATAATTCCATAGGTATTAAATTATAATTTGTGGGGAGCAAGCCGGACTGGACTGAGTTACTGGAATTAGGACTTGTTCTATGCATCTGCTCTCCCACAATATGGCGCTGGGAGAGAAGTAAACAGCTTCTGCACAGCTGCCTCCAGTTCAACCAATAAACTGTAGGACTTGCTCCTGATTGGAGAGCGGCGTGCTCGGCGTGTGGGCGGCCGAGTTGGGATTGGCAGAGGAGGACTATAAAGGAGGAGAGAGACGGCATGCACCAGGAACATCTAAGGGGAACATCTAAGGGGAACACCTGTGCAGCCCCCGAGAGAGCCGGCCGGCGGTGTGCCGCTCCCCTGCGGAAGTGGGGAATGTGGCAGGGGGAACCGCCCTTCCACGGAGGTGGAAGGGATAGTAGCCAACCCGGGAAGAACCAGCAGCAAACCCGGGGAGGGCCGAGCAGACGAAAGAACAGTGCAGGGTCCTGTGTCGTTCCTCCACGAAGAGGGGGAGCGACAATAATTTATTAATTTTAGAAGGGCATCCTATAAAGAATTCAAATAGTGTCTCTCCTATTCTAGATTAGTTAATATGCTTAAATTTATTAAAATTCTATATATTAATGTGGTACATTTATGTTTTTCACTAAAGTGTTCCAAAAAACTGAGAATTATACATTCTTTGGAGTATATGATCAAACTAATTAAGACAACCGTTTTTCAAGTCATCAAAAATGTCCTGTGTATCCAAATACTGACTGAAAATAATTTTAGTATTTAATTAAAGCAGGGTTATGATTCAGCAGATATTTACGTACAGCTGATACGTTGATTCATTTATCAATCATAAATGTAGCCAAATATTTACTAATTACCTAAGCCTGCCACATATAAACAGAATAAGTATGTTGCAAGCTGAATTCTGTCCCTAAAATTCATGTTGAAACTCTGTATCCCATATACTGTCTCACGATGTGACAATATTGGGAAATCAGGCCTTTAAAACAGGGGATTACACTGCAATGATGCTATCAGAGTAGGCTCTATTCCAATCTGGCCGGTGTCCTTTAAAGGAGGAGAAATCTGGGCCCAGAGACAAAAGGAACATGTACACACAGAAGGGATGCTATGCAAGCATGCTGAGGGAAGGAGGCCATCTGCAAGCCACAGAGAGGCCTGAGGGGAAAGCAACCTTGCCAATACCTTGATCTTGGAATTCAAGCACCCAGCATAGTGAGAACATAAATTTCTGCTGTTTAAAACACCCAGTCTATAATACTTATTTTTAATTTTTTTCTAAAGATTTGTTTATTTATTTGAAAGTCAGAATTACAGAGAAAGGGAGAAGGGGAGGGGTGGAGAGGGGGAGAGAAGGAGAGGGAGAGGGAGAGGAAGAGGGGGGAGAACTGGAAAGGGAGAGAGGGAGTGAGGGAGAGGGGGAGAGAGAGATTTTCCATCTGCTAGTTCACTGCCAAAATTGCCTCAACAGCCATGGCTAGGCCAGGTCAAGGCCTTGAACTCTATCTGAGTATACCACGTAGGTGACAGGTTACCATGCATTTGGGCCATCATCCCGCTGCTTTCCCAGCCACATTAGCAGGGAGCTGGATCAGAAGTGGAGCAGCCGGTACTCAAACCAACACTCATATGGCAAGATGGCATTGCAGGCAGCAGCTTTATCTGCTATGCCACAATGCTGGCCCCAAAACTTTTTTTTTTTTTTTTTTTTTTTACCATAGTCCTAGCAAACTAATACAAAAGACATATATAAGAGAGGCTGATCTTTAAGAAATTTATAGCTAAATCATAAATCTCTCAAAGAAACTCCATTCTTTTAAATAAGTGCTACAATATTAAACAAGAGCATGTATTAAAAATGCTTTCAAGGGGCCAGTGCTGTGGCACAGTAGGAGGCTAAGCTCCTGCCTGCAGCACTGGCATCCAATATGGGTGTCGGTTGTTGTCCCGCCTGCTCTTCTTCCATCCAGCGCTCTGCTGATGGTCTGGGAAAGCAGAAGGTGCCACAAGTGTTGGGGCCCCTGCACTCACATGGGAGATCCAGAAGTTCCTGACTCCTGGCTTCAGATTGGCCCGGCTCTGGCCATTACAGCCATTTGGGGAGTGAACCAGTGGATGGAACACATTTCTGTCTCTTCCTTTTCCTTTCTATAACTCTACCTCTCAAACAAATGACTAAAAAAACCTTTTAAAAGTTTTCCACTGCAAACAAGTTATACTTGAATATTGGTGATAATTTCTGTTTTGTTTGATCATAGTAGTTATATCATATCTTCTAAAACTCTTCAAGGGTCATTTATTTTACTCTGTTCACCCTATAAAGGCAGCTATTGAATCTTTACAAATGGGCATTTAAACTTCAAGAATATTATTTAAAGAGTATCCATCCCAATGCTTACAGGTCTCTTATCCTCAGAAAACTCCTAATGAATTGAATCTAAGTCACTTCTGCTGCAATGTGGGCATAGTGCCTATTACTGGCCTCAGTGTAATTAGATAAGTGAATTAGAAATTGCTTGCTCATACATTGTACATATCTGTCCACAGATCTATTTCTGTAATGACAAATCTTCAAGTATAAATACACAGAATATTGAAATTTATGGATTTATCTGTTTATTGCTTTGAAATATTGGCCTTAATTTGAACTACAGATGATAAAGCAAAGCGATTGGAAGATTATCAGTCAGCTCTACAGTCACCCAAAGGTATTGGTTCCTGTGATTGCCTGAATGGATGTAACCAAATTACTAGGAAGCAAAAGGGATTGGATCCAACTGGACTGATGGGAAGCTGGACAATTTTTTGAAGAATCACTATTGCATTAGAATGAAATAGCTCTTTTCTAGAACAAAAGTGTTCCCATTTAAACACAGGAATGCCTTGAGCTTTTAGAAATTCTGTCTGTTTTTGTAGAGAGAAACACGTACATAAAACAGTGAAATACAATGTCCTATGAAGTAAGAGAAACTAGTTTTTATTTATGTTCTCATTTTGTCTTAGCAATAAGAAAAGCTAAATTTCACTTAGCTTGCTCTAACCCATTTCCATGAACAAACTCACAGCTCCATTATCATCCATGCTCAGAGCCGCAATGGGGAGGGATTTTTCCATCGGCTTTAATGCACATCTCATACTGTTATCCAAGCCAAGGAGATTTCTCATCTGAATTCCTTTATTTGGTTGAATTGGCTTTTCAAAGCAAAAGTGAAAAATGGCTACCAAAAGAACATTTGCTTAAGGGCAACTGAGGAAAATGTGACAAGCCTGAGAGGTAAAACTTAAATGTAGTGACCTTTGAATTTACAGAAGCCTGTGCTAGCTAGCATGTGAGAGCTCAACTGTGTCTGTCAGAGTTATCATTAAGAGATAAAGTGTCCCGGACATATGTCCACTGAAGAAGAAACAGTTATGTGTCATGGGTCATGTGATGTTACAGTAACTGAGCTTTATACCAAAGGAAGACTGCACACAGCCCATCCCATTTCATTGCAGTCAAAGACCCTGTAAAACATTCTTCTGCTAATCAACTTTGCTTACCTTCTGTCATTGTTTAATAGTCCTTCTGAAAAATGTTTTTTGATTTTTACCTCACTTTATAAGCAACTATGCAATGAGAAATGATAAGCGACTTTATTTTACTAGTGTCAAAAAGGAAACCCTATCAAGAAACAAATCGTTAAAAACAAAGGGAAAAATGAAGGGAGAAATTTGGGAGAACTCAACTGACTCATGTTTAGAGAAGTCTATGATTCTGTTTTCAGTTTTACATGTTTCTAAAAACAGTTACCCATAGCAGCATACTATAAAATGGCATGCCTTTATAGCTTCACTAACATACGGTACTGGGTTAAAAAAAAACATAATTTGATATATTAGGAAACACTTATTGGAGGTTTCTGAGAAAATATCACTCATACCTCTGCTGTGATGAACCTGTGATATCTCCTGACTTAACTCAAGGAAATCACAACTGTCATTTTAAAGTCAACATTTGGAGTTGAGCAAAGTAACACTCGGATGGGTTCAGGTACTTGTCTAAGACAATGCTGTATATTTGGGATTTGACCTCAGATCCATTTGACTACAAATCCGTGCTCTTTCAGGATGCCATGTACTCAGTGCATCATTCTATGTAAAACTCTGCCTTCTAATTCTGCGACATAATCTACAGCAAGATGTACAGGCGCTGAATCCCTTGTGTCTTCTAATTTTTATTTTAGCACTTTGACTAGATTTAATTAAAGATTCTATCTAACCCACTTAACAAGGATTTGAAGCCTAATGTTATAAATTCATCTAAACACATATTTGACATTACAACTCCATAGGAGTTTAATCTTAAGAAAAATCAGAAAATACTTGTACTTCTAGATTCAGATAGTGTGCTCTTTGCCAGGATTTATTTTTAAAAGGTAAATATGACTATATGATTTGTTAATGAAATTCTACCCTGCTGATTATTCTGAAAATGTACTGAGATTTTTAACTTTAAGAAGCATGGTCTGTGCACTGTTTCAGTTGGTTGCATATATTATTTGCTTTTATGAGTTTATAAAGTTCTAATGAATAAATCTGGAAAGGTCCTTTTGTTGTTGCCATTGCCATTATTATTTGCAGGCTATTATTTAATGTTCTGTGGCAGCTTAATAAACTCTGTAGTCTCCAGCTCCCACCAGTCTATTCTACTGGAATAAGAGAAAATAAAGACCAGGAGTCTTAGGGAGCATTCTAGCCTGACAGTGTTCTGTTCAGCTTTCATCATATTCCCAGGCATTCTATGGTAGCTAGAGGTTTTATTGTTCCTTATTGTTTCATGCCTCACAGACTCTCAACTCCTTAGGTAGGCTCCTTACCTTCGAGGTTAATGTCTGGTGACAGAATCTTCATACATGCATTTCAAATAGTACATGAAAGTCTCAGAGCTGAATATTGCGCTGTAGTTATAAATACAGGTTTTTTTTTTTTTTTTTGGACAGGTAGAGTTATAGACAGTGAGAGTGAGAGTGAGAGTGAGAGAGAGAGAGAGAGAGAGAGAGACAAAGGTCTTCCTTCTGTTGGTTCACCCCCACAAATGGCTGCAATGGCTGGTGCTGCGCCGATGCAAAGCCAGGAGCCAGGTGCTTCTTCCTGGTCTCCCATGCAGGTGCAGGCACCCAAGCACTTGGGCCATCCTCCACTGCCTTCCCGGGCCACAGCAGAGATCTGGACTGGAAGAGGAGCAACCGGGACTAGAACCCAGCGGCCATATGGGATGCCGGCACCACAGGCAGAGGATTAACCAAGTGAGCCACGACGCCAGCCCCAACATACGGTGTTTTTCTTATCCCAATTATTGTCTTACATTATCTTTGCTTTCTTCTTCATTAAAAACCTGCCTGCCCATCATTTATGATAAATTTGAAGGCCCAGAAGACATGAGATTCACATGTAAAGTCTGGTACTCCCACAACTGATTCTAGATATTCAATACTTAGCAGTGGGTAATAACCAAGCTTGGCAATTTTTGAATCTGCTAACCATCACAGGAATTAAAGTATTACACATCACAGGATTTAAAGTACTCACTGCCTGAATTCTCGTCCCAGTTTGAAAACATCTGTTGGTAAACCCTTAGTATTTCTGGATTTTAGTCCTCCCACTAATGAGTATCCAACAAGCCAGGTCACAGTAGGGGACAAATAGTTCAACAGATGTGAAAGTGTTCTGAGAATTGTGATAAATTATTGAGATGTTTAGATTGACAAGGATTTAGAGCTCAATTAATACAAAAACAGCCTTTGCTCCAGATATAATTAATATAGAACATAGCAAAGTGTGAATGTGATCACTGAAATAGTGCAGCAGGACACTAACACTACACAGTTTTCACACTATACCTGTAGTCTATGAGGCTTATATTTTGTACAGGAGTTGATAAACTTTTTCTTTTAGATTTCTAAACGAAGACTATATTCCAATATGGATATTATTTGAAAATATAGGAATGGAAAACAAAAATCCTTCCATACTTCATTCTAACATTTTGCCCTGGAATTTTCCACTAGCTAGAAATCACAAATGCTAACATGTATATATCATAAAAATACATGAAATCAACTAAGTGTAAAATAAGGGGGTTGATGAGGATGGTGGCTAAACATTGAGTCCATACTAAAGAGTTACTTGATTCCTATTCCACTTAATATGTAGAAAACCTAAGGATTTACAGATCATATGCTTTTTCCAGGATATAAATTTTTCATTTTATATCAATTTTCCTCACTGAGAATTAGAAATTATTAAAATACCATGTGGACCAAATATAAATTTTTATGAATATATCTATAATTTGAGATGTAATAGACCAATTCCTAGAAAGATACAAACTACTCAAGTTGGCATGGAAATGGAAAACATAAATGAAATGTAAATTTTATATTTATTAAAATACCAAACATAAAGGCACAGGCAAGTTCCTCAGTCCAGAGTCAGGTACTTGTATGTAGCAAGCAAATTACAAGGTAGGCAAATAAAAGGTCAATCATTTTCCTTAACATATAGGAAAATTAAATGTTAACAAATTTTAGCAGTCATATATAGCAATATATTAAAAGGCATGTCATCCAAGTTTTGCTAATTTCAAGATTAAAGATCATCCTTTTATAACAAAATTAAGCAATATGATTAGACATGTTAATGGAATAAAGGAAAAAAACAACTAGCATGATCATCTCAAGTGATTCTGGAAAAAAAATGTGATGAAATTGCTATACCTAGCAATAATAGAAACCTCTCAGAATACGAGGAAAAAAAGGCATCTACAGAAATCTTATTAGAATATTATACTTAAGATTTATTAAAAGCCTAGATGTAAAATGAGAAGCAAATGTATACAATAATCCCATTGTACTAGAGTGTTTATGCAGTATGATAAAACAAAAATTAATAACTTGATTAACGATTGGACAGGGAGAAATAAAACTATCATTACTCACAAACTTGCATATGTATATCTGAATGATACCATCTCCAATAACAAAATATCAAAAACAGCAATATATCTCAAAAAATATTGAAGATTCCCAAACCTTGAAAGCTATAAAACACTGAGAGAAAATAAAATCCTAAGGAAATGGAAGGCTCTCTCATATTCATGAAAAAAGGCTGATAAATTACTCATGTTAGTTATCTACAAATTGAGCTATAGAGTCAATAAAACCCAGTTAAAATGATAGGAATTTTTTGTTTTGTTTTAAGGTGGGAGTATGACAAACTGACTCTCAGATTTATACAGAAATCAAATGGAAAAATTAACCAATATAATCTTTAAAAAAGGAGAAGTAGAAGTATGAAGTATCAACTGATCAATAATACCAAGACTAACTCAGGGTTCCCCTGAGCTTGACTAAACATTATATAAATTTTCTTTGTGACTATACGTCTCTGACTTCTCTTCAAATTGTTACTTTAGAAAATTTGCAGTTTTAAGTGAATTCTCTGTCCCATCAGGTGAAAATGTTGTACAACCAAAAAATCTTTCTGAATGATGTAAGAGCTATTTCTTTGAAATGTAATCGTCAAAAAGATAGTGCACCTACCTACCAGTCTCTATGGGAGGGTAAAATGCTAAGTTCAATCAATACCAATTAGTAAACACAGATGGTCTAATCACATTGATCACCCAACCCCCTAACATTCTCCAGTACTTTTCCACTAGTTCAACCCAGGGCTTAAAATCTCTCCTGCCTCTTTTTACCTCAATTTGAGTTCAGTCTATCTCCCCTATGGCAATAGTATTGATTCATATTACAGACAGTTTTGAATAAAATCTTCCTTGCCTATTTAGCTGTTTGGTACAACTTTTGTTTTATAATATCAGACATCAAAAATTTATCATAAAGCTATTGTAATTGAAATCATGCTATGTCACAAGGCTAAGTAGAAAAAAGAGCTGATTAGAATTCATAAAGTAATGCAAAAAAAAGTATTTAGGTATTTGATTTATTATGTCAAAGGCAGCACAACACAACATTAAGAAAAGAATGGGTTTTGTGATAAATAATTGAAATGGTTTGGATATCAGTTTGGGTGTCTTCCAGGGACCCAATGTGTTAAAGATTCGGCTCCAAAATCTTTTAAGATTTATTTTATTTGAAATGCAGAGTGATACAGAGAGACACATTCCATCTGCTGGTTCACTTCCCAAAATGGCCATAACAGCAGGGTCTGGTCCAGGGCAAAGCCAGAAGCCAGGAACTCCATCCTGCTCTCTCACATGGGTGGCAGGGGTCCATGTATTTGGGCCACTTACTGCTTCTTTTTCAGTTGTATTAGCAGGAAACTGGATCATGAATGAAGTAACTGGAAGTTGAATCAGCACCCCCGTATGTGGCTTAACTCACTGTTCCACACCAATGCCTCCTGGGTCATCATCTAATTATGATTTTCAGAAATGGAGCCTTCAGGAAATGATAAAATTATTTAAGCGTTTGAGTTGAGTGTCTATGATTGGATAATGGTGACTTTATAAGGAGGGACATAGACATAAGTGTGTCCCTCATGGTATGTGATGCTGTGCCCTGGATTGGGACTCTGCCAGAAGAAAAGCCTTTACCAGACTATGAACAAATGTGCCTGCTCAACCTTGAACTGTGAACCTCTAAATCCAGAAGCCAAAATAAACCCATTTCCTTTATAAGTAGCTTGTCTCAGGCATTTTGTTTTAGTAACAAAAAAGATGATTAATATATACATGTAGAAGTATACTTACCCAACAGTTGAGAAATTCCAATCCTTTATAGATATTTTTATTATGAACATGCATGATTTTATTATATTCCACTATAAAATCACACATGTTCATAATAAAAGATATCTAAAATTTATGCTCATAGTGGCATTATTTGTGTTTTTCCTATGAAACAACTCAAATTTTCTGAACAGAACATAAAGTTAAATTGTGGTATTTTATACAAAGTAATAATATCCATCAATGAAAATAAAACTAATACTATATATGCAATACAGATGAATCTCATAGAGTTTAAAATACAGTAACAAAACTGTATACTACACAGATACATTTATATTACATTCAAAACACAGCACATTTATCCTGAGGTATTATAAATCAGGATGGAGGTTACTGATGGAGGTGTAAAGAGTTTATACCTGTGATAGGGCTTGAAAAGAGCTTCTTAGTTACTGGTAATATTACTATCTGTGTTTGGAACTCCAGGTGTATTCAGGCAAAGTTTGCAAATTATATTTATGAAATCAGTACTTTTCTTGGTATCCAACATAATTATTTTTAATTTAGATTTTCCAGAGATAAAAAGTTACACAATTCTCTTGAGAAAGTATTAGAATTAAGACCTGCAGTCATAAAGAATGTTATTGTTCTAACATTTCTCTCGTAATTTTACATATTTTATATTTTATCTCTATCTTTGAAGAAATTTGGCAAACTGAACATGCGAGACTTTACTGCTCAATACATAAGTCATAAAGCCAAGACTAAGACCACTTCTAGAAATCTATACATGGTATTCTTTCAATTCTACCTAATAACCTGTTAATTAAATTAGCACAAGTCAGATGTCAATGGAATTCTTCAAAAATCTAGCAAGTATTATACACTTAAAACATGTTAGATTTGGATGTTCAATTTTCATTAGAGATATTTAAAGTTAAGAGGATACCAAAAAATGGAAATATCTTCCATGCTCATGGATTGGAAGAATCAATATCATCAAAATGTCCATTCTCCCAAAAGCAATTTATACATTCAATGCAATACCAATCAAGATACCAAAGACCTGCTTCTCAGATCTGGAAAAAATGATGCTGAAATTCATATGGAGACACAGGAGACCTCGAATAGCTAAAGCAATCTTGTACAACAAAAACAAAGCCAGAGGCATCACAATACCAGATTTCAGGACATACTACAGGGCAGTTGCAATCAAAACAGCATGGTACTGGTACAGAAACAGATGGATAGACCAGTGGAACAGCATAGAAACACCAGAAATCAATCCAAACATCTACAGCCAACTTATAATTGATCAAGGATCCAAAATCAATCCCTGGAGTAAGGACAGTCTATTCAATAAATGGTGCTGGGAAAATTGGATTTCCACAAGCAGAAGCATGAAGCACGACGCCTACTTTTCACCTTACACAAAAATTCACTCAACATGGATTAAAGACGTAAATCTATGACCCGACACCATCACATTATTAGATAACATTGGAGAAACTCTGCAAGATATAGGCACCGGCAAAACCTCTTGGAAAAGACCCCAGAAGCACAGGCAGTCAAAGCCAAAATTAACATTTGGGATTGCATCAAATTGAGAAGCTTCTGTACTTCAAAAGAAACAGGAAAGTGAAGAGGCAACCAACAGAATGGGAAAAAATATTTGCAAACTATGCAACAGATAAAGGGTTGATAACCAGAATCTACAAATAAATCAAGAAACTCCACAGCATCAAAACAAACAACCTACTTAAGAGATGGGCCAAGGACCTCAATAGACATTTTTCAAAAGAGGAAATCCAAAGGGCCAACAGGCACATGAAAAAATGTTCAAGATCACTAGCAATCAGGGAAATGCAAATCAAAACCACAATGAGGTTTCACCTCACCCCGGTTAGAATGGCTCACATTCAGAAACCTACCAACAACAGATGCTGGCCAGGATGTGGGGAAAAAGGGACACTAACCCACTGTTGGTGGGAATGCAAACTGGTCAAACCACTATGGATGTCAGTCTGGAGATTCCTCAGAAACCTGAAGATAACCCTACCATACAACCCAGCCATCCCACTCCTTGGAATTTACCCAAAGGAAATTAAACTGGCAAACAAAAGTTGTCTGCACATTAATGTTTACTGCAGCTCAATTCACAATAGCTAAGACCTGGAACCAACCCAAATGCCCATCAACAGTAGACTGGATAAAGTAGTTATGGGACATGTACTCTATAGAATACTATACAGCAGTCAAAAACAATGAAACCCGGTCATTTGCAACAAGATGGAGGAATCTGGAAAACATCTTGCTGAGTGAAATAAGCCAGTCTCAAAGGGACAAATATCATATGGTCTCCCTGATCAGCGACAACTAACTGAGCACCAAAGGGGAAACCTGTTGAAGTGAAATGGACACTATGAGAAACAGTGACTTGATCAGCTCTTGTCCTGACTGTTGATATACAATGTAATACTTTATCCATTTTAGTATTTTTTTTAATTCTAGTACTATTGGTTGAACTCTGTAATTAACACACAATTATTCTTAGGTGTTTAAATTTTAACTGAAAAATGATCCCTGTTAAATTATAAGAGTGGCAATAAGAGAGGGAGGAGATGTACAATTTGGGAAATGCTCAATCGGACTTGCCCCAAATGGTGGAGTTAGAAATGTGCCAGCGGATTCCAATACAATCCCATCAAGGTGGCAGGTACCAATGCCATCTCACTAGTCCAAGTGATCAACTTCAGTTCACAATTGATCACACTGATAGGTCTAAGAGTCAAAGGGATCACACAAACAAGACTAGTGTCTGCTAATACTAATTGATTGAATCAAAAAGGGAGAGAATGATCCAACATGGGAAGCGGGATACACAACAGACTCATAGAATGGCAGATGTCCTAAATAGGACTCTGGCCTCAGAATCAGCCCTTAAGGCATTCAGATCTGGCTGAAGAGCCCATGACAATATTTTAGGCATGGAAACCCAAGACACCCTGGAAAAAAAAAAAGAAGACCTAAATGAAAGATCTCTGTGAGTGAGATCCAGTGGAAAGAACGGGGCCATCAAAGAAGGAGGTACCTTTCTCTGAAGGGAGAACTTCCACTTTGACTATGACCCTGTCGGAATGAGATCGAAGTCGGCGAACCCAAAAGGCCTCCATAGCCTTGGCTACTCATGACTAGAGCCTAGGGAGATTGCTGACGCCATAAACAAGAGTGTCAAATTGTTAAGTCAACAACAGGAGTCACTGTGTACTTACTTCTCATGTGGGATCTGTCCTTAATGTGTTGTCCAATGTGAAGTAATGCTATAACTAGTACTGAAACTGTATTTTACACTTTGTGTTTCTGTGTGGGTGCAAACTGATGAAATCTTTACTTAATATATATTAAATCGATCTTCTGTATAAAGAGAATTGAAAATGAATCTTGATGTGAATGGAATGGGAGATGGGAGGGGTGTGAGTGCGAGGGAAATTATGGGAGGGGAAAGCCAATGTAATCCATAAACTGTACTTGGGAAATTTATATTTACTAAATAAAAAAAAGAAAAAGATATTGAAATTTATTTAGATTTTATAAAATTTGCAGAGAAAAAATAGATGCAAATATCTAATCTATGTGATACAAAATTTTCAAACACCTTAATTAAACACAATTTTATATTTAAATTTAAGTAAGTTAAATTTTTTAAAAGATTTATTTTCTATTTATTTGTAAGTTAGATTTAGACAGAGAGAGAGAACTTGCATCCACAGGTTTATTCCCGAAATGGCCACAACAGCTTGGGCTGGGACAGGTCTATACCAGGAGCCAGGAACTTCATCCAGGTCTCCCAAGTAGGTTCATGAGACTAAGGACTTGGGCAATCTGATACTGCTTTCTCATCCTCATTAGTAGGAAGCTGGGTCTGACATGGAACAGTCAGGAATCAAAACGGGAGCCCATATGGGATGCCAGTGCTACAGGTGGCAACATAATCCACTGCACCAAATCTGCAGTCCCCAAATAAGTTAAATTTGAAATCCAGTTCCTTACACACATTAGCCAGAAATTTAAGTACTCAAAATAGCCACATGTGCATAGTGGCTTCCCTATTAGAGAGTGTTGCTCTAGAAGAGAGAAATATGCAAATACTTATTTCTACAGCGTCTGGTAGGTGTTAAAATAAATATATAGCACATGTGCATCTTAAGTTTACTTTGTTAGATAGGTTTCCCTTATCCTCTTTTTGCTGGTAAGGAAACCAGAACTAGGAAAAATAACATAATTTTCTCAAGGTCACATAATAATTTTCTCCTGTGAAACTGAGAGATCTGGAGAAACCTCAGGCCAACATATTATATTGATATGGCTACCAGGCCCAGCTATGTCACAAATCAACTACACGAACTTGTATTTAATGTAATTATGCATCAGATTTCCTGTTTTTTTTTTTTTTAATTTAGGAACATTTTATAGAAAATACATAAAATTCGTGCAATGTAATAAGCACATAAAAGTGTTAATAATTATAATTATTGCTTTATGGGCAACATTCATTAACACTTAGCTTTGTGGATTATTTCTATCAAATGCATCTTTCACTGAAGGCTCACCAAATATAAAATTGGAAACTGTGGAGAAATATCAAATATACTTTATCCATAGTCCTCCACATGAAGAGTCTCTATTTACTAATTCTATAGGTTTTAACATTATATAGATTTTCATTCCACATATTATACCCAAGATACGTACTACACTTTGTTACATGACTTACATTAATTCAGTATACAATAGACATTTTAAATAGTCCTCTTGAACTGCCACTTTTAAGTATACCATTGTCTTTTCAAGCAACATTCTTTTTCATTTATTTTAATATGCATAGAATAACAAACCCAGCACATGTCTTCTGTACAGCTGACATATACTGTTCAACATCTTTATATTTTTCCATTTCTTTCAGATTTGTGTTTGTTGACAAGTAACTAAGAATTATGCTTTTCAATCTGAAGTTATCTGCAGAATGAAGCAGAAGTATGCTTTTGCTTGATAAAGTTGGCAGCTTTACCTTTTATTTTCTTACACTCCATCAATATACAATTTGAGATTAGGAGGGACTTTAAAGGTCAAGGAGTTCCAAGATGGAGGAATAACAAGCCAGTCTGAATCACACAGGGCAAAATAAATGTTTAAAAAGGGTGGAAACTACATGCCTGATACAGCCATGGGGAACTGAAGAGGAAAACATAGCAAGAGAGGCAAAGTTGGTCCAGGTCCGTGCTGAAACA
This sequence comes from Oryctolagus cuniculus, assembly GCF_051225735.1. Taxonomy (NCBI): domain Eukaryota; kingdom Metazoa; phylum Chordata; class Mammalia; order Lagomorpha; family Leporidae; genus Oryctolagus; species Oryctolagus cuniculus. Next base: position 18,759,791 of record NC_142888.1, read on the forward strand.
GTGAATGAGGAATAAAAAAAAAGGGAGGAGGGAATGGAGGCTTCAACCCAGAGAGGATAAAACCAGCCCCAGTGGACCAGGTAGGGGGAGAGGGAATCCCGTGGTTTCATGGAACTGCCATAGCATTGAGAGGGAGTGCTTGGTGAATGGCTTCTGACGTTACATGCAGGGAAAGAATAAATGAACAGATAGGGAGGTGGTGCACCTCCCCCTCACCAGCACCTTGCAGTGATCGGCAGCCACTGAAAGAAGCCATTCTGCTCCTCTGTGTTTTCTCTTTTTTCCTCTAATGTTGGATTTTTTCTTTTTTCTTTTTTTTTTCTCTAATTTTAGATGCAAAATTTTGGTGGTGGCTCCCGTCTCTCGTGTACACACCCAGCAATAGCAGCATTCAATTCACCATCCACCAAAACAGCAAGGAACCCAGTAATCCAGAAGACTATCTTCCCCTACCATGAAAGCAGTGAGGCAAGGGGAAGCCACATGTATGGAAAGCTCATGCCCACCCACCACCATTGAGAGGTGAGCTGGGCCCCAATAGGCGAAGCTCCGTGCACACACACAAACCTATAGCATCTCACAACAGGAGGATCCATGCTCACAGGAAACTCGCCACAGAACAAAGGTGCAGTTCATTAAACAGTCCTATCTAGTGCTGAAAACAACAGGGACTAATACCAGGGCATCCCACAGCTGTGAGAAGGGCTAGTCACACCAACAGAGGTGAACACTCTCCTTTACAGACACCCAGAGGAGAGCTACAAAGCACCACAGGGGCCTTACTTTGGATACTTGCTCCACCCTGGAATACTGAACAGAGCAACCAGGCCACACCCATCACAGGTCTCCAGGTACTCACTGAAAGTACAGATGTCCCACAAGCCACACAAATGCCAAAAATAAAAGAAGAAACTTAAATAAGAATAAGGAAGACATTTTGAGCTCCCCAAAGGAACCCTAGAACATTTCATTAGAATATGAAGATGGAGAGATTGAATATATGCCAGAAACAGGATTCAGAAAATTAATCAGACTACTTAGAAGCAACCAAAAAAAAAATTCAAGAACTAAATGAAAATTTTTCCCACGAAATTGAGATATTAAAGAGAAAACAGAATGAAATACTAGAAATGAAAAACTCTATAGATCAAATTAAAAATGTAGTAGAAAATCTTAGCAACAGAGTGGTGAGAAAAATCCATAAGCTGTACTTTGGAAATTTATATTCATTAAATAAAAGTTAAAAAAAAGAAAGAATATCAGAACTAGAAGACAAATTTCAGGAAATTTTAGTCAGACCAAAAAAAAAAAAAGAATTTAGAAAACTAAAAAAAAACAATATTGGAGAGCTATAAGATACTATCAAATGACTCAACATATTGGTGCTAGGAGTTTCTGAAGGAGTGGAGACAAAGCATTAGAAGGCCTTTTTAATGAAATAACAGAAAACTTCCCTATTTTTGAGACAGAAAGAGAAATCCAAGTACAAGAAGCACATAGAAATCTCAATAGGCATGACCAAAAAAGATCTTCATCAAGTAAAACTCTCCACACTAAAACGTAAAGCTAAGATTCTAAAATGTCATGAGAGAAATGAAAGATTATTTTCAGAGGATCTCCAATTAGACTCACAGTGGACTTCTCATCAGAAATCCTACAAGCTGGAAGAGAATGGTGAGATACACTACACTTGATCTTAGCCAAAAGTCTGAGAAATGGTATTTCAAGTCTGAAAAGAAAAAATTGTTAACCCCAGAGTACTATACCCTGGAAAGCTCTGATTTATGAATGAAAGTGAAATAAAGATATTCTGTAACAAACAGAAATTGAAAGAATTTGTAACCACCCACACAGCCCTACAAAAGATGCTCAAGCATGTGGAGCACACAGAAACAAAAATATCACTAAGAAAGGTGAAGACAGAAAATTGCCCAGTAAAAAATACAAAGGTAACCCAAAGTAAAAAATAGGATTATTAACAGGAATATGGTAGGGTAAAGTCATTACTTAACAATAGTTATGGTGAATGTAAATGGTCTCTACTCTCCAATTAAAAGATACAGATTGACTGAATGGATTAAAAAAGAAAATCCATCTATTTGCTACCTGCAAGAAACACATCTCACCAATAAAGACGCACATAGACTGAAAGTGAAAGGATGGAAAAAAGATAATCCATGCTAACAGAAACAAAGAGCTAGTGTAGCCATCCTAATATCAGACAAAATACACTCTAATACAAGAACTATTTAAAAGACAAGGGAACTACGTATGGTTATGGGATCAATTCAACAGGAAGATGTGACAATCATATATGTATATGCACCTAATTATAGGGCACCTGGTTATTAAAAGAAATGTTAAGGGATTTAAAGGGAGACACAGACTCAGATACAATAGTAATGGGGGACTTGAATATCTGACTTTCAGCAATGGACAAGTCAACCAGACAGAAAATCAGCAAGGAAACAGACTTATCTGACACTATAGACTAAATAGACATAACAGCTATAGACAGAGCTCTCTACACTACAGCCAAACAATACACATTTTTCTCACCAGTTCATGGAATTTTCACTAGGATTGACCACATGCTAGGCCATAAAGTAGGTCTCAACAAATTCAAAAAAATCAAAATTATACCATGCATATTCTCTAACAACAATGAAGTTAGTAATTAACAACTCAGGAATCACCAGAATGTGTGAAAACCCATGGAGAATGAAAAACATGCTCCTGAGGGGCCAGCACTATAGCATAGTGGGTTAAAGCCCCAGCCTGCAGCACCAGCATCCCATATGGGCCCCAATTCAAGTGCAGCTGCTATTCTTCCATTCCAGCTCTTTGCTATGGCCTGGAAAAGCAGTAGGGGATGGCCCAACTCCTAGGGACCCTGCACCCGCATGGGAGATCCGGAAAAGGCTTCTGGCTCCTGGCTTCAAATAGGTGCAGCTCCAGCTATTGTGGTCAATTCAGGGAGTGAACCAGTAGATGGAAGACTCCACTCTCTCTCTCTGCCTCTCCTTCTCTATGTAACTCTGACTTTCAAATAAATAAAGTAATTATATAAAAAAAGAAAAACATGTTCCTGAATGAATAGTGGGTCATCGAAAAAATCAAAAGAGAAATAAAAAAAAAATTCTTGAAACAAATGAAGATCTTAATACAGTATATCAAAACTTGTGGGAAATAGCAAAAGCATTGTTAGTAAAGTTTTAGCAACTGGAGCCTACATCAAGAAATTAGAAAGGCACCAAATAAATGAGCTATCAGTGCATCTCATGGACCTAGAAAAACAGCAAACAAAACCCAAAGCTAGTTGGAGAAAAGAAATAATTAAAATTAGAAAAGAAATTAACAAAATCAAAACCAATAAAATACAAAAGATCAGTAAAACAAAAAGATACTTTTTCAAAAAAATAAAGAGAATTGACACACTACTGGCCCACTAACTAAAAAAGGAGGGAGGAGGTCCAAATTAATAAAATCAGAGATGAAAAAGGAAATATAACAACAGACACTGCAAAAATAAAAAGATTCCTCAGAAATTACTATAAAGAGCTGTATGCCTACAAAACAGAAAACCTAGATGAAATGGATAGAGTACTGGGCACACAGGGATTGAGTCATACCTAAATTGAGTCATGAAGACATCAAAAACCCAAACAGACCAATAAGGAGTCAGAACTTCATTCAATAATAAGGACCCTCTCAACAAAGAAAAGCCCAGGACCAGATGGCTTCACTGCTGAATTCTACAAAATTTTAAAGAAAGTTGAACAAATTCTAATTCTTCTCAAGCTATTCAAAACAATTCAAAGGGAGAGAGTCCTCCCAAATTCTTTCTATGAAAATGGCATCAACTTAATTGCTAAACCTGAAAAAGATAAAACAGAGAAAAAGAACTATAGACCAATCTCTCTGATGAACATAGATGCAAAAATTCTCAACAAAACACTAACCAGTCGAATCCCTGGTATGCAGGGATGGTTCAACATTCATAAATCAATCAATGTGATACATTCCATTAACAAATTGAAGAACAAAATCGATATAATTATCTCAATAGGCACAGAGAAAGTATCTGACAAAATACAACACTGTTTCATGATGAAAACTTTAATTAAATTGGGAATAGAAGGAACATTTCTCAACACACTCAGGGCAATTTATGACAAACCCACGGCCAGCATCCTACTGAATGGGGAAAAGTTGGGAGCATTCCCACTGAGATCCAGAACCAAAGAACGATGTCCATTCTCACCACTGCTTTTCCATTTATTCCTGGAAGTTCTAGCCAGTCCCATCAGACAAAAAAAAAATCAAAGGATTACAAATTGGGAAGGAGGAAGTCAAACTATCCCTATTTGCAGATGACATGATCCTATATAGGGGATCCAAAAGACTATCAGAACTCATAGAAGAGTTTGGAAAGGTAGCAGGATATAAAAATCAACAGCCTTTGTATACTCTGAAAATGCCACAGCTGAGAAAGAGCTTCTAAGATCAATCCCAATCACAGTAGCCACCACAAAAATCAAGTACCTTGAACAAATTTAACCCAGGAGGTCAAAGATCTCTACAATGAGAATTACAAAACCTTAAAGAAAGAAAGAAAGGAAAATACAAAAAATGGAAAAATCTTCCATGTTCATGGATTGGAAGAATCAATATAATCAAAATAACCATACTACCAAAAGCAGTTTATAGATTCAATCCAAAATTTATAGATACCAATCAAAATACCAAAGACATTCTTCTCAGATCTAGAAAAAAATTATGCTGCAATTCATATGGAAATACAGGAGATCCTGAATAGCTAAAGCAATCTTACATGAAAAAAAAAACAAGGCCAGAGGCATCACAATACCATTTTTCAAAACATACTACAGGGCAGTCATAATCAAAGCAGCCTGGCACTGGTACAAAAACAGATGGATAGACTAATGGAATAGAACAGAAACACCCGAAAGCAATTGAAGCATCTACAACCAACTTATCTTTGACAATGGAGCTAAAATCACCCCCTGGAGCAAGGACAGTCTCTTTAACAAATGGTGCTGGGAAAATTGGATCAACATGCAGAAGCATGAAGCAAGACCATTACCTGACACCTTTCACCAAAACCCACTCAAAATGGACTAAAGACCTAAATCTATGATCTGACACCATCAAATTATTAAGAACATTGGGGAAATCCTACAAGACATCTGCATAGGCAGAGAGTTCTTGGAAAAGGCAATCAAAGCCAAAATAGACAAATGGCATTACATCAAACTGAAAAGCTTGCACTGCAAAGAAACAATCAGCAAAGTGAAGAGACAACCGACAGAATGGGGGAAAATAGTTGCAAACTATACAAATGATAAAGGTTTAATAACCAGAATATGCAAAGAGATCAACAAACTCAACAACAAGAAAACAAATAATCGGGTTAAGAAATGGGCAAAGGACTTAAACAGATATTTTTCAAAAGAGGAAATCCAAATAGCCAACAGACACATGAAAAAATGCTCAGGATCTCTAGCCATCAGAGAAATATAGATCAAAGCCACAATGAGGTATGCCCTCACCCATTAGAATGTCTTTCATACAGAAATCAGCAAAGAAAATGCAGGTGAGAATGTAGGGAAAAAGGTACCCTAACCCACTGTTGGTGGGAATGTAAACTGGTAAAGCCACTATCGAAGACAGTGTGGAGATACTTCAGAGGTCTAAATACAGACCTTCCACATGGCCCAGATACCCCACTTCTGGGAATCTACCCAAGGGAAATAAAATCAGCACATGTAAGAGCTATCTGTACCTCCACGTTTATCACAGTTCAATCTACAATAGCAAACACATGGAATCAACCCAAATGCTCATTAACTAAAGACTGGATAAAGCAATAATGGGACATCAGTGATGTCACACATAAGAGTGTTATTTATTAAATAAACAACAAGAGTCACTGTGCACTAACTTCCCATGCAGGACCTCTGTCCAAAAAGAGCGGTATTATGAGACTTAATAGTAAAACTTGTTCTCAAGAACCACTTCCTTTTAGTGCATCAAAAGGAGGATATTATTATGTCTCATAAGTTATAGTCATGACTAAAAATTCATAGAAGATGTATCATCCTTGGGTTCTTCTTTAAAGAATTAAATTTCAAAAAGGAAAGAAGGGGGAGGAAGGAAGAGAAAAGAAGGCAGGCGGAAGTGAAAACACTTTTGAGAAGCAATAACTAAGAACAGCCCTTTAGATTGCTGAGGAACAGCTCTCTAATTTTTTAATTCAATTCTTAGTTTGTGGGGAGCAACTCGGACTAGACTAAGTTACTGGAATTAAGACTTATTCTATGCATCTGCTCTCCCACAATATGGCGCTGAGAAGGGAGTAACAACTTCTACGCAGCTGCCTCTCGCCAACTTGAGTGATGACCTGCAGGAGCTGATCCTGCTCCTGATTGGAGGAGAGCAGCGTACTTTGCGTGTGGGTAGCAGAGTTGGGATTGGTGGAAGAGGACTATAAAGGAGGAGAGAGACAACATGCACCAGAAACATCTAAGGGGAACATCTATCTGAAGGAACACCTGTGCAGCCCCCGAGAGAGCCGGCCGGCGGTGTGCCACTCCCCCGCGGAAGTGGGGAAATTGGCAGGGGGCACCGCCCTTCCACGGAGGTGGAAGGGTTGGTAGCCAACCCGGGAAGGACCAGCAGGACCAGCAGCAAACCCGGGAAGAGCCGAGCAGACAAAAGAACAGCGCAGGGTCCTGTGTCATTCCTCCACAAAGAGGGGGAGCGACATTAGTTTTTTTTTTTTTTCTTTCTGTTTCCTTTTCTTTCTGGGACCAAACAGGAGAGGAGGGGAGGAAAGAGAGGGGTGGGTGGGAGGATGGGGGATATGGGAGCAATTACCATGTTCCTATTGTTGTATTTATGCAACACATACAAATAAAAAAAAATAAAGGTCATCGAGTCTAAGCTCTTATTCAGTACAGGATCTTTTCTAAAATATACTTGAACATATAGGATTTATGTTTGTGCTAAATATTATCAATGAAGAACAGCTTGCTACTTCCCTTAACTCCCATTGCACTGGAGGAATGCACTGGTTTGTTAACAATAGGAGTGAAAAAATCCAGGCATAGAAAAAAAATACTACATGTTCTCATTCATATGTGTATGCTAAAGATGTTGGTTTCCTAAAAGTATAAAATAGGAGTCATTAGAGGCTAGAATGGGTATGAAGGTAGGGGGAGTTTGGATTCCTGGTACCAAAATCCAGTTGACAGGAGGAATACACTCTAATGTTCTACAGAACAACAATATGACTATGGCTCACATCTAGTTACTACATATTTTATGAAGCTCTGCAGAGCAAGAGTTCAAAGGTTACTGACTCAAAGAAGTGACAAATACTTAAAGAAAGAAAATGTTAATTATGCTGATTTGTGTATTATATATTGTAATCATGTATCAGATTATCAGACTGTACCGCGCACAGATTTACATGTTTGTGTTATGTAAAATTTGTAATTAGTATTATGATTACTTGCAAGCATGCTTCTAAGTGATTTACCTTCTCAGCATTTTTACTGTTTCCAGCTATAACATTGGTTCTATTACAATCTTCATAGTAATTATGAGGTAATTAACGTCAAGACTGGTTAAGATATTTGTCTAAAGCTATATTGTAAATAAGGGATACAGCAGGGAAAAATTTGTTTCCAGAGTTTCTATTTTTTTGTTTTATTTGCTTTTAGAAGGATTAATAATTTTTTGATTAACTATATGTGCTTATGGAATACAGTCTGATACTGCAACACATGTATACAATGTATACTGATCTAAACAGAGAAGATCAGCATTACTATATGATTGCAACCTGGAGCACTTCCCTTCTATTTCATTAGAAAATATACAGTCCTTACTGTGAACTATAGTCACCTACCCCCTAGTGTGTCAAACTAGGGACTTATTCCTCCTATCTCATTCTGATTTGCTTCCCTTTTTGTAGTTTATTTTACTTCTTCTACTTGATTTTTTCTTATGTTTTCTTAACATGTTATTTCAGAGTAATTTTTGTTCAGTAATTTACATCTATGAGGAAGTATATAAATTGTTCTCAAGTCCCCTTAACCTATTTCCCTTGTTTCATGTTAGTTTCTTTGTCACCATTAATGAACCACACCCTGTTTCTCTTATTTTTCTATGCAAATGCCTTTTCTCCTTACCCCTTTTCTCAGCTTCTAGTGATCAACATTATGTGTTCAGATTGAGGGTTTTTTAAGCAACCATACATAAGGGAGAACATATGGCATTTGTCTTTCTGTGTTTGGCTTATTTCAGTCAACCTGATGTCCTCCAGTTCCATCCATTTAGCTGGCAAATGACAGGACTTCATCCTATTTAATGTATGAATAGTATCCCATAATGTATACATATACATTTTATCTATTCATCTGAGGATGAACACCTTTCTTAATTATATATTTTGCTATTGTAAACAGTGCTGCTATAAATGTGACGGTGCAGGCATCTCTTATACAATGATTTCATGTCTTTTGTGTTTATACCCAAGGGTGGGATTGCTAGATCATATGACAGTTCCATTTATGGTGTTTTAAAAGAAATCTCCACACCATTTTCCACAGTGTATATAGTAATTTACATTCCCACTAACAGTGTATAAGAGTCCAAAGTCCAGAAAAGAAATGGGCAAAGTACTGGAATAGTCATTGTGCAAGAGAGGAAATTCAAATGGCCAAAAGACACTTAAAAAATGCTCAGGTTCACTACCCATCAGGGAAATACAAATCAAAATCACAATGAGGTCTTACATGACCCCAGTTAGAACACTCTCATACACAAATCAACAAACAACAAATTCTGGTGAAGATGTGGATAAAACGGTACCCTAATCCACTGTGGAAGACAGTATGGAGATACCTCAGGTATCTAGATATAGACCTAACATATGATCCAGCCATCCCACTCCTGGGAATTTACCCAAACCAAAAGAAATCAGCATATGAGTCCAGCGCTGTGGCATAGCAGGTAAAGCCTCTGCCTGCAGTGCCAGCATTCTATATGGGTGCCAGTTCGAGACCCTGCTGCTCCACTTCAAATCCAGCTCTCTGCTATGGCCTGGAAAAGCAGAAGAAGATGGCCCAAGCCCTTGGGCCCCTGCATCCGCAAGGGAGACCTGGAAGAAGCTCCTGGGTCCTGGCTTCAGATCGGCACAGCTCCAGCCTTTGCAGCCAACTGGAGAGTGAACCAGCATATCGAAGACCTCTCTCTTTCTCTTTCTCTATCTTTCCTTCTCTGTGTAACTCTTTCAAATAAATAAATATTTTAAAAAAGAAATAAGCATATGAAAGTGTTATCTGTACCCTCATGTTCATTGCATCTCAACTCAAAATAGCTAAGATATAGAATTAACAGAAATGTCTATCAATTGATGACTAGTAAAAGAAATAATGATATGTATACGTCCTGGAGTACTCCTCAGCTACAAAACAAAACAAAACAAAAATTCCTGTATTTTGCAACAAAATGGATGCAACTGTAAACCATTACACTTAGTGAAATAAGCCAGTCCCAGAAAGACAAAAATCATGTTTCCCATGATCTGAGGTAACAAGCAGAATACCCAAAATGTTATATATTGGAGTGAAATTGACATTTTGAGATTCCTTGATTGTTTACAGCCCTTGTCTTATCTGTTGAGAAACAGTGCATATTTTTCACCATGCTATTTATTGAACTTAGTGCAGGGCTAACCTTATGAGTATTAAGTAAACTGAAAATAAATCTTTGTAAAAATTAAGAATGGGGGCAGTGCTGTGGCATAATGGGTGAGGCCACTGCCTGCAGTGCCGGCATTCCATATGGGTACTAGTTCATATCCCGGCTACTCCACTTCTGATCTGGCTCTCTGCTATGGCCTGGAAAAGCAGTGAAAGATGTCCCAAGTCCTTGGGCTCCTGTGCCCATTTAGGAGACCTGGAAGAAGCGGCTCCTGGCTCCTGGTTTGGATTGGTGCAGCTCCGGCCATTGCGGCCAATTGGGGAGTGAACCAGTGGATGGAAGACCTCTCTCTCTCTTTGCCTCTGCCTCTCCTTCTCTCTATGTGTAACTCTTCCAAATAAATAAATAAATCTTTTTTAAAAAATAAGAATGGGAATAGAGAAGAGAGGAGGAAGTAGGGTTGGAGTGTGGGTGGGAAGGAGGGTAGGGTGAGAAGTATCACTATGTTCCTAAATCTGTATATATAAAATACATGAAACTGGTATAACAAATAAAATTTAAAAATAATAAAAATAAAAAGTGTCCCTCCTTTAGGCCATCCTTGCCAGCATTTGTTGCTGTCTTTTGTTAGATAACAGACATTCTGAAAGTGGTGAGGCAACATTTCATTGTGGTTTTGACGTGCATGTTCCTGATGGCCAGTGCTCCAAAGCATTTTTTCATATATTTTGTTTGCCATTTGTATTTTTGAGATGTGTCTATTGGGATTCTTTGCCTAGTTCTTAACAGCTCCCTCTTTGATAATCAAAATTTTCTTCTTGGAGCTATATCAAACCATGTTCTCAGATTTAGCCATTCAAAAAGCAAAACTAATCACTTATATCTGACAAGACATTTGAGAATGTTTATGATAGAGGTATAATGGGATGTAGATTCTAGTAAAATAGGAAACCACATAAATAAAAACTTCAAAAAATGCATGATTAGTATTACAATTGAAGTATAATTAACACAGAGCTGGGAGAAGGCATGGTGTGGCCATCCCTAAGTGGAATGGACAACTTTGATGAGAACTTGAACTGAGTTTTTATATTTTGTAGAACTTTCAAAGTAGACATCAAGAATAGTATAGTATATACAAAATATGGTGACATAGCAGAAGCTGTTTCATGAATAGAATGCAGGTTGGGCTAATATGAGACTAGTCTGGAGAGACAGGTAGGGTTCAGATTTAATCTTATAGGCCAAAATTATCAGAATCTGTAGAACATAGAAAGTGATTCAGGATCTTAAGCAAACGAGAATAAATACGCTGCTGAGAGCCCACACTGATTTCAACGTGGAGACTGGATAGAAGGAGTAAGAACAGAGGTAAGGGCTCCCAAGACTTATGCTACAAATTTTACCTTGAAACGTGGTTACAGGAACAAAGATGGAATAATGAATATGACCGGCAGATAGAAAATATGACATTACATGCAGAGGGCTCATAAGGGAAAGGACAAGTCTGAGTCGGCAAAGTTTCCAGGATTCTGATATGGATGTCAGAGTAAATGACAGTGCAGTATCAAAAACTAAAAAGGAGAGAGAGAAATCCAATAAAGCGGATTGAGAGAGAAGGACACAGTAAGTGACCTTGTTGAGTCTGATGTGCTTTTTGAACTTTGAAGTGTACATATGCAAAAGAGAAGGACAGAGAATGGGCAGGGATATTTCCCATCCATTGCTTCACTCCCCTAAATGCCCACATAGCCAGGGCTTGGCTGGCCAATAGCCAGAAGCATGGAGCTCCATCCAGGCCTCTCACCTTAGAGACAGAAGTCCAGGCACCTGAGGCATTATCTGCTGCCTCTCTGGATGCATTAGATGGAAGCTGGACTCAAAATGGAACATCTGGGACTAGAACCTGCACAACATCCAACTTTATTTTTTAATATTGCACAACTTCCTGAAGTAACAGAGAAATCTGCTTCCTTTTACAACATGACAAAACTGCTCATGTGTCACTATTTTCTGCTTCAGATTTTCTTAAAATGTTTTAATCTCTGTTCACAATTTTCAGAGGATGCCACCATTCAAGAAAATCCAGTTAAAATAAATTTAGGCCAATCCGAGACCTAAACATGTAGCGTATTGAAATCAGTACAGATCATAATTATTAGTTCTTGTAGGGTCTGGCATTGTAGTGCAGCAGGTTAAGCTGCTGCCTGTGATGGCATCTCATATCTGAGCAATGGTTGGAGTTCTAATTGCTCTGCTTTCAATCCAGCTTCCTGCTAATGTGCCCGGGAAGGCAGCAGAAGATATCCCTAGTACTTTCACCCCTGCCACACACATGGGAGACCCAGATGGAGTTCCAAGCTCCTGAATTCAAGCTGGCACAGTCCTGATCATTGCAGCTATTTGGGGAATGAATCAGCAGATGGAAAAATCTCTTTCTCTCTTTCCTTCTCTCTCACCATTATTCTGTATTTTAAATCAATAAAACTTTTTTTAAAAAAAAAAAAGCTATTGTGGGTCAGCGTGTGTGATGTAGCAGATAAAGCTTCCACCTGCAAAGCCAGCATCATGTATGGGTAATGGTTCATGTCTGATGCTGTGCTTCTGATCCAGCTCCCCGATGAAGGCTTGGGAAAAGCTACAGAAGATGGTCCAAGCACTTGGGTCCCTGCTAACCCTGAAAGACCTGGAAGAAGCCTTGGCTTCAGCTTGGCTCAGCCCTGGCCATTGCAAACATCTTGAGAGTAAACCAGCAATGGACGATTTGTTTCTCCCATTCTCTTTCAAATAAATAAATATTTTTAAAAATGTTATTGTAACCTAGACACTATATCACTGCCAAGGATTACATTCATTTACTAAGAATCTATATCATCCTGCTTGTTGAATGTCAAGTTGGTCAAAGAAAGTGTGCTCACACTCACTCTTGCTCTCTCTCACATACATATATGTGTGGTGTGTGTGTGTGTGTGTGTGTATATATGTATATGCATACATACACAAACATAATGCATTTAAATTTGAATATACATATATTCATATGCATTCACATTTGGATGTATTTATATACATTTATATTCTCATATTTACTTTCACAACTATGAAAGTTAGGCATTCTTATTACAAAATGATCTGATTTAAAGAGTTTGAGATAATACTGCTTCTAAACACATATACACACACAAACTAAACCTGCCTTTTTTGATTTAAAACACAAAGATATGATATTCTAATCCCACAAGACATTGCTATAAACCTGTGGCATTGTGAGCAAAAATCTTCTACGAGCAACTCCTATTACAGCAAACCTTACATACAATCTAGCTAAATCCTTTAATGGCAGTATTTCCCTAAAATTCTCGATGCTGGAGAAATGTCAGAAAACAAAGGAGTACAATCATATACAGTCCAGTTATGTAATATATGTCAAATATCGAGATGGGATATATCAAAGCATCGTACATTCCTCAGCAACCCACGTAGGAGACTCACGTTACCCATAAACATATCAAGAAGGCTTTTCAAAGCACTTGAGGGAGAACAAAATACTTTGTATTCATTCTACTACAAAGGATCAGCCAATGTAATAAATCTACCAAATAATGTCTCCATAACACTACATAGTGTTTCTAAAAATTATTTAATATCCTTTCATATAAAGTTGGTTTTCCTATCTGTTTTAGTGAATGTTTCTTAGAAGACCTTTCTTTTCTTCACAAACTACTCCTTTATTCTGTAAACATATTTACTAATTTCATTAGAGAAACTATACCGGTGTACATTGTCTTATGTTTAAAAATCTTCTCTAAAATTGTGTTCACCAGACTTTCTTTCTTCAAAATTTTTCTTCTATTCTTTTGTTATACCTTCAATCCTCTAAAAAGGGTAGACAGTAACATCAAGGTTAAAATCAATGAACAAATTAATTCAAATGACATTTATATTTTAGATACTCTCTTGGGTCTATGGCCTTAGAAACCATTAACACTTCTAGCTGAAGTATCAAGCTTTAACTCATATAGAAGGAGACACTGAAAACAGAGTTTAACTGTTTGCCTTTTCTCTGGAAGATTTTTTTCCCTGAGAGCACCTTCTCTAAGCTATGGGTTTAACCATGTTTCAGGTGCTTTATTGGAAACTGCTACTTCTCTTCAACAATAGGCTTCCTGTATGTTCTGCAGTTTTTGAAATACTAAAGTACTAACCGGATCTGTACACATACAAGGTAACTCCTGTACTTTGTTTTAGATTTTGCACAAATGCCACCTTCTCAGCAAAGCCTCTCCGGACCATACCATGTAAAATTGCTTCCTACCAGGCCTTTTTTTTTCTTTACAGCTTAGTTAACTTGAGTTAACTTTGGTGTGAAGCTGTCTCTATACTTATTTTAAATTTGGCTTAAATGTTTCTCCATATATAAGTAGCTGTAATCTGCTCTTACATCAAGTTGCTGAACCTCAGCCAATCACAAGTGTCCAACTGTTCAAACCATATTCAAGGCAGATAGATGCCAGCTTTAACCAATGACTCTGTCTCTGTAGCTCAATTCTATTTTTTTTTGGGCTTTCTTTCCCCTGGTAATAATTAAAATTTGACTTCACTGGAGTAAAGAGGAATAACATTTTGAAAATTTTTTGGTCCAGACTTCTGCCTAGTTCTAGAATCACAAATAAATCCAACTAAGTGCCGCAAGACTAGATCTGTTGTAATTTTGTCTTTTAGCAACATTTAGTGTATAACACTTGCTTATTATTATGCTTGTTTGAAATCAAAGCTCTATAGAGGTACTATTTATATTTTGTCCATAAGTTAACCTTAAAGCCTAGACTTTGATGTGGCACCTCGTAGGTGCTCCATACGTATTTGCTGAATGAATGAAGAAATACTGTCCCATTCAGAATATTTTACTTCTCTCTAGTATTGACTGATTAATTTCTACTAACTCTTTGCATCTCACTTAAAGTGTATATGTATGATGGCCTTTTCTGATATTCTAGAATATATTTCATATTTTTGTTTAATTTTTATCTTTGATGGACACATAACAATTGTGCATATTTATGGAGTAAATAAAATATGATGTTTTGATTCATGCATATATTGGTGATGCTCAAATCAAGGTAGTTAGCACACCTTTTACCTTAAACATTTTAATTTACCTGAGGTGAGAACATTCAAAATCCTATATTCTATCTATTTTGAAATATCTAATGCATTGTTAACTGTAGTTACCCTGCTGTGCAAAAGAATACCAGAGCTTGTTACTTCTTTTAACATTGTATCCACTGGACAACCTCTTCCATTTTCTCTTCCATCTCCTCACTCCAGCTGCTGGTAACTGCTGTTTTACTCTAAACTTCTATATCATCAATTAACTTTCATTCTACATAAGTACGATCAACATACACACACTTAAATCTTATTTAGCCATAAATATTAGGAAATCCTGTTATTAGTGACAATGTGGACAAGCTTAGAAGGCATTCTATTAACTGAAATAAGCCAGGTGCAGAAAGACAATGTATATATTTTTGTCACATTGAACTTATCACGGCCGTTACTTCACACTGAATTGTATTTCTCTAGTGCTTGTCAAGTGCAGGTGCTGTGACTGTTTTTGTCCCTGCCCTTTCCAACACTGCAGTCCTAGTTGTAATACTGGCAGGAAGCTATGCTTACTATGTTAATGAACAGAGTGAATTATGGTCAAGTTTAGGATCACATGCTAATTGTAAGTCCTAGGTTCAGCTCCTTCCTAATTGTCAAACGACACTCTTTTGAACTGTAATGTTGTACTCCATTTGGCTTTCAGTTTTATTTTTTTTTGAAAATACTGTACTCATTTTATTTACTGCTTCTACTTCCTAGAAATTACTCTCCTGTACCAATGTCCCCTGTACATATACTTTACGGTTTTCTTCAACACATTTTTTAGATACTGGCATAAACATCACTTTCCTCAGGAATCATTCCATGCCTAAAAATTGCAATTTAAGTCACAGTAATTTTTTGCCATAAAACTTTACTCCTTTCCTTCAGAAATAAGTTATGGTCGTTCTTAATTTTTAGCTATTTTTCATTTTATTATTATGTATTTCCTCAGATCCTGCAAGCGACCTTCTTCCTTTTTTTCTAACACTGTTATCACAAATACAAGCAGTTAGGCTTAGATTCCAAAGAGGGAGCCTGGGAAGTGACTACCATTGTTCCAAAGTTGCTAGAGAGACAACCAGCTTCCCAGTTTTGTATTCCACCCAGGAAAGGTAGTAACAAATTCTCTACTGTCTTGCCTGCCATCCAGCATAACCTTTAAGATGTAGTAAAAAGAATAACAAGTATTTGTCAGAAGAAAAGTGAAAAAAAAAATCCCAGAATGTATAATGCTTAAATAGAGATATTGTAATGTCCTCCAGGATAGAGGACTCTATAAATTACCAATCTTAGTTATTTAGCCAAGAAATTTCTCAATAAAATTAGTTAATTGGCATCACTGCTCACATACCAGATCTTTGGGTATTGTTATCTATGAAACCCGTAAAGTTAGAAACAGGGCTGTGATCTGTGGCGACATTGCTGGGGGACAAGCAGAACCTCAGTCAGAGAATCAAATTAATTTACAACAGACTGTACTTTTCAGAATATTATCTTTCATCAGCTGTGCCATCTTTCAGAATCCCTAAGCATATGCTCTGACCTATCTTTGTTTTTTTTTTTTTTCAAAACTTTTAAAAAGAGTACTTCTAAAAGTCCTTTAAAGAAATTCTAACATAGTGCCACAATAAGAGAGTTCAGAGAACTAAGTCAGCTCATGTACAGATTGTACAAGAACAATTATTAAGGGTCTACATCAGAATAAGAATAAATTTCTCCCTTATTGTACTGAATGTGTGGCTTTACTTCCTGGTGATGCTCCCCCATCAACACCTATGTACTAATGACAACTAGGTGTCCTTTTTCAAACTCTGGATAGCATTCACAGAAGTGCAGCAACCTGCATTAAAACATTATGGTGAGGCCAGCGCTGCGGCTCAATAGGCTAATCCTCTGCCTTGCGGCGCCGGCACACCAGGTTGTAGTCCCGGTTGGGGCGCTGGATTCTGTCCCGGTTGCCCCTCTTCCAGGCCAGCTCTCTGCTGTGGCCCGGGAGTGCAGTGGAAGATGGCCCAAATCCTTGGGCCCTGCACCCACATGGGAGACCAGGAAAAGCTCCTGGCTCCTGGCTTAGGATCAGCGCGATGCGCCGGCCGCAGCAGCCATTGGAGGGTGAACCAACGGCAAAAGGAAGACCTTTCTCTCTGTCTCTCTCTCTCTCACTGTCCACTCTGCCTGTCAAAAAAACAAACAAACAAACAAACAAACAAAAAAAACAAAACAAAACAAAAAAAACCATTATGGTGACACAGGAAGGGCACGGAGGAGAGAGGAAGTGTGGAATGAGCATTCAACACTACATGTTTTGGGGAATTAAGTCTGGAAAATCAGGTCTTGCTCTAAAAAAAGCTCAAGGACATTTTTTAGGTTCCTAACATTTTTTGTTCTTGTATAAGATACACTGATCTGTCTTTCATAAGATTCTTCCAATTCGTTCTACCGTAATCCCTCTGGGCCATAGTTAGAAGGAAACGTGGAATTCCTACTATATGTCCAGGGTATATATTTGACTGTTTAAAGGGGCTCCAGTAATCTATTTATCTGTATTTTACAAAAAATATTATTTTTTTCTCATCTTCCTTCTCTACTATCTTCTATACATCTTCCTTTAAAAAATTAAACTGGGAAAGACAATAGTGTATCATTTTAAAAGAATCTCAAAATAAACACCCTCATTTCAAAGTCAAGACCAGAGAATTCCAGGGTAATCTCATCCAATAGTTTAAAAAGGCATTGGATTCAAGCATGGTTTCTTTTGGGACTGAGGAAACTGGTGGAATGGGAAGAATGAAAAGTTGTACAGGAGCATTTATTTCCTCTTAATTCTTCTAACACTCATCTAAAGTATCAACATGTCACTGACAGTACAGATCTATGTAGATACTATAAGAAGTCATCAAATGGGGAAGGGATTGAAGAGGAAAAGAGAATTTGGGAAATATTAAGTGGGGCATAATGAAGGACAAACTTGGACATTCATGTGAATAAGGTATAACCAATAAATCCACATTAGATATCTTGGGAACAAACAAAGGTAAACATAAGGATAAAAAATAAAGTAGGATAATAACAATAAAAAGCTTATGTCCA
This sequence comes from Oryctolagus cuniculus, assembly GCF_051225735.1. Lineage (NCBI taxonomy): Eukaryota > Metazoa > Chordata > Mammalia > Lagomorpha > Leporidae > Oryctolagus > Oryctolagus cuniculus. The sequence goes on from NC_142888.1 coordinate 18,777,767, forward strand.
TCATTCCCTGTTTATCCTACTTAAGATCTAACCTCATCATCACCTATGACTTCCATGTACTATTTAAAAGTTGCCTTAGTCCCACAAATATCACATTGTAATAATTATGTTGTAAAGCTAGTTGTTCTTAGTTAATGCTAAAGCAGTTTTAAAAATATTTATTTATTTAAAAGGCAGAGTACTAGAGAGATGGAGAGGGAGAGATTTATCTTCCATCTACCAGTTCACTCTTCATTTGATCACAATAGCCAGGGAAAGGTCAGGCTGAAGCCAGGAGCCAGAAACTCCATCCAAGTCTCCCCTGTGGATGACAGGGGCCCAAGCACTTGGGCCACTGCCAACTGCTTTCCTGGGCTCACAAGCAAGAAATCAGATTAGAAGCAGAGCAGCTCGTACTTGGACAGTTTAATACAGGATTCCAATATTGTAAGTGGCTATATCAGTATGCTGGCCCCTAAAGAAGCTGTTTCTTAGTTGTTAATTAGAACTATTTTCCGGCTTAGAAAAATTTCTGTAAAGTTTTTGTGTGTTTTTTAAACAATTACCATCCCCTCCAACTACTATTTCCCAACCTTATTTCATCTTTTCTGGGAAACATTGAGTATTAGATTTTAGCCAATTTTTTTAGTTTATTTTATATCCAAATTACAGAATTCCTTAAAAGACAGCACTTTCACAGGTCATGAGTATGTGTGCATATAATGTCAATGATCATATATTCAACAATCTATTATGGTATCTACAGTAACAACCCTTTTTTAGATTTCTACAATTTCATTGAAATGAAGAGAATAAACATGAGTCTTCAGTATCTATTAACTGCCCTACTGTAGCCATGTCCAACTTGCTAGTTCAAGAGTTGCCCCTTTCTTATTCTATGACAGAGAGTGAGAGGAGCATTGCTGGATATTGGTAGCCTAAAGCAGTAACCTGAAGAAATGAAATGTCATTTTACCAGCATAACGAAATACACTTAACACAAAAATAAAGGGAGATAAGAGTTTTTTTTATAAGTTAGATAGAAGAAACTATGTTTGGAATTGCTTTGTGCTGATAAAGCCATTTAAGCCCGCATTGATTACATTCTTAGACACATCTGTCCTTAACTGTTACAAAGAAAAGACAAGTATTTGGTGAATACAATGAATGTCTCAAAAACAAACGTATGTGTGTATGTATACATATATAAACCATATGTAGTTCTGAATGACTATATATAATATATAAATTGTTTTTAACATTGATTTTTATATATGTGTATGCTCAAACATCTTGTTGGATTTTTTCTACAGTAATACTTTGTTGTTCCCCATTTGGAAGATAAAATATTACAATATTCATTTTATCTTTTTTTCTAAAAAAAAAATTACTTTAACTTAGGTTAAACGAAGACTTGAATGGCTAAGTATCCACTCCAACCCGAATTTCATGACTTGAACATCCTACCATGCTCTCATCAAGACTGAAACTTAAGGTTTACAGAACTAAATACACCAAAGGAATTTAATTTCTCATTATTGAATGACATGTGACTCTTGTGGTTTTCATTTTTGTTATCTGGCAGAAGGCGGGTTTAAAAAGGACATAAACATAATTAATCAGATTAGTTTTCTAGTTCATGGAATTCAACCACGATTTAAAAGAAAAACAGATTTACATTTTTGTATTCATACAAAGGCCAGGAAATTAGGTTAGTGAGTGATATAAACTTGATGAAAGGAGAATATTCATAAATGCAAAGTAATTTTAATTTATTTTAGTATATTACATTGGAACAACATTTAGAAAATTAGAATGTAATTTATAACTTTAATCATTTTGAAAGACATATTTATTAAAGAAAAAAGTAATCTGACCTTAAGTTGTTCTTCCAAAGCAGCAGTCGCATGCTCTCCACTAGATTCATCAACTACTACCACCATGTGAGTAAGAGAATTAACTCTCACTTGTTCCTGTTCAAGATCTTCTTGAAGCACCTGAAAGACATTTTTAAAGGAAACTAGTAATCTAATCTGTTTGTAGGAAACATTCCCTCCCAAATAAGTGCAATTTATTTCTGCCAGTTCTCGGAAAATGCATTGTTTTACCACACTAGAACCATTCCAAGTAATTTTCTGCTACAGAGTTCAATAAAATTTACAAGTTTCCATCATTAATTGAACTGGACCATATGCAGAGAAGCCATGTATTCAGATAATAGTATGTGTACTGTAGAATGTTCTGCTTGTTATTCTCGATGTTCTGAACTTTTCAAGGCTTTGTCTCTTAAATTTATTTGCACTTCTAGTATTTTCAATCTCTCATTCCTTATTGACATTTTCTATTATCATACAAATAAAACCACCTTCATGATTCAATCTTTCATCGTCCTATTATGTTTTACTCTGCACTGAAAAATATTCCACCTACCCTACTGCTCACTTTTTCCACCATCATATTGAAACGTCTTTTTAAAGGTCACCAGCAACATTTCCAGTCCCCAAATCTAGTAACCATTTGTTGATACTCATTGCATCTACTCTGATATTTTGATTTCCCACCTAATTGAGCACCCCTTCATGCTTGACACTGCCTTCCCTTAAACTACCCTCTTTAATCATCCTCACATCCAACTAGGTGCTGCTTTCTAGTTCCTTTGCTTGCTCCTCCTCCATTCAATCTAAAAAGCAGATGACTTCCCACTGTATAAAATCCATTGATTTCCATTACTCTATTAACTAAAATTCAAATTTCTTATTTGAAATCCTCATATGATCTAGCACTCAATTGCTTCTCCAACCTAATTATACATCATTCTAATCTTCTCATTCTGTTTCAGACACAATTTCCTCTCTTCCAGAAATATGTCAAGTTGTTCCCTCTACCTGAATTCCTTTGCCAACAGGTCTATAAATAATGTCTCCTTATCATTCAGGACCTAGTTTAAGTGTCACCTTTCCACAGGCATTTTCCATAAGGATGCTATCTAAAGTTGTTCAAGTTATTTTCTACTTCCATCATTGCTAAAATCGTAGTACCATAGTACTGTCACTACTCAATACTTTATTTTGTATTATTTTAGTCATTATTTGTTTCCACTAAATGTAGTGTAAGATTGACTAGAATAGAGATTTCTCCTTCCTTCTCACTATATAGTCTAAGCAAGTAATTACCAATAAACACTTGGGGACAGGGCAGGCACATATAACTGCACAAATATTACAATATATAGGCAGAATTATTTTTCCCTTTAAATTCTGATTACAATTACACTATCTTTGGCAGAAAATAATCATTTTTCCTCAACTAAACTCTGCAATATAACCAGAGCAGTTCCAATTCTAGCTCTCAAACTTGCAGATTTGACTTTGAAAATGTCATTGTTTTCCCCAATTAAACACTGCAATCATAAAGTGGTACCTTCACTCTTTAAAAATATAGTATACATTTTTGTAAAGATAAATAGGGGTAAACAAGAGTAAATACAGAGCCTACATAAGAATAGTAAACAGAGGAGGCTACTCTAGAGTAGAAACACTCTGCTGGGAGTTCTGGGTTCCCCAAGACTTTACCTGCCACAATTTTTTAGCATTTCTCACAACCAAGAACTCAAAACTTCTAGCCAACTAGTTTGATTCATAGAATATTTTGTTAGATCATGCAAAAATGGAGATGCAGATTTGGAACTCAGCCTGTAACTCTCTGGCAAACCTACTGTCCCTCCTTGTGAAACAATAATCTAAATCTTAGTTATTCAAACTATATGGCAGACATTAGAGGAACTTCCAAGAATGGTTGAATCATAATTTCAAATGCATGAATATCTGTACCCTGGGACATTTAGTTTTCAAGCCTCAACATTTTAGAGCATCATAAAATCGGTTCTTTTTACTTCATCTCTTTAGATTTTCAGGTTACATATTCAAGTGAAACAGTTTAGTACAAAATGAATATATAAATATTTTGTGTGGCGTTCATACTATCATGCCTTTGACATCCAGAGCTTATATGGGTTAATAAAACTCTTTCTGCCATGAGGCCAAAAATGGAAACATTAACATTCAGTACTGCCCTTGAGATTCATGTTGAGTCTGTTTTCTGAGTTATGTAAGCCAGGACCAGGAACACTTTGAAAGTGTCAAAATGTCAACCTACACTTTTTCAGAAAATAGTTAAACAATTTGATGGTCAATATATCGTAAGTTGGTTTTCAGAATTTAATCAATTATTTTTCTTGTCATTCAACATGATAGTATATTTTGTTACATGTTTTGAAAGTTACTAGGAAAGAAATAATTTTCACATTTTTATATGTAAGCTGGTATTTTCACTGTTTTTATATATTTTGGTAAAGGAACATGAGGGAATAAAACACTATTTGATCTATGAAATACTTATTTCCAAACTCAGATTGAGTCTCTAAAGCATATGTGATCCAATATACTCTTTATTTTCTCTGATACATAATGTCTGCTTTAATGTATTTGTTCAAGAATCAGAAATAGTATTCTTGCCATATTGATCCAGGATTTACATTTTATTATTTTGCGTAAGTGTTAGCATAATGCACCAGTGAAGCTAGTTGTGAGCTGATAGTTTTAAAATTAAATCCAAGAGCCATATGGATCTATACAGTGAGTAGAGGGGAATTAAAGGAACAAAGAAAGTCTCTTCACATAAATGAGCATCTTGAAGAATGCCCAACAGTTTTGTATAAACTGTATTTGACTTAATATTTCCATTATATCTGACTTTTTAAAATTATCTATTCTTTCACTTTTAATCAGATTAAAATAAAAAGGTTAAACTGACCCGAGCTTTCTCAATGGCTACAAGAGAGAAATTAAGGCAAAACGTATTTCTTATTTTCATAGACCTAAACTTTGAAAATTAATATTAATGCATGGCACAGCATTAGACAGTCTGCCTAATATCAAAAAAATTATACAATATTTAAGGTCCAAGGTCCACTTTCCAAAAGTTGATCATCACACGCACCAAAAGTGACAGACACAACAAGGTAGATTGAAAATGTCAAATTGTTCAGCAACGTAGGAATCCATGAAGAAGGACCTTGACCACTGAGGTATTCCTCAAGATAACTTTTTTTTAAATACACTAAAGTTTTGAAAAGCTATTTTTAATGAAATGTTTAGTTAAATATTGACTTCTCATGGATTTGAATTTCTCCTATCTAGATTTATACAATGGAGATTTATAGCTCATTTGCTAATTAAGCCTGAAATATGAGCCAAATTATTTCCAAATATAGATGCATCCCCAGAGAAGTATACTAAAATTTTTGCCTGTCAGTAGATAATATCCTCAAATTTATATGCTTTAACATATTTTATTAAGAACTTACAATTTATATATTCATACACAAATACATACATGATATTTCATTATGTATTTCTTGTCATTTTTATTAAAGTGATGCTTTAGTACCATATTTGAAAAACCCGTCATGCTAATTAAATTTCTATACCATTATTAGGTACAAATGTCAGCAATGTTTGTTCTCTAATGTCAAATAACAATCTTTTTCTCCTTATGACAAGAGAAAAGGGCAGCAGTGAAATTTAACATTAAAAATGCTTAGATTTCAGAAATATAGATTTTGTTACACCTCTGTGAATAAGTCTATTTCTTCTAAATAATTATCTAATTAAAGGACCTAACCAAATTTGTTACTCCCTTAGTACATGTTCCCAATTTTATGATTTATATGTGACTTTTATTAAACCTCTTTCAAATGTCATCAGTGGTATTGAATTCTTTTCACTCACACTCATGATGTGAAGTTACTTTCAAAGAAGTAGCTTAGGACAAGCACTAAAAAGGAAGGAAGAAAGCAAAGAAGGGAAGAAGGGAAGTAGGGATGTCGGTTGGCTTAAGATGGCCCAATTTCTTGTGCCCCTGCCATCCATGTGTGAAATCCAGGTCTGTTTCATGTTCCTGGCTTCTGCCTGGCCCAGCACTGGCTGTTGCTACCATTTAGGGAGTGAAACAGCAGATGAAGATTCTCAGTCTCTCTCTCCCTCCCTCTCCCTCTCCCTCCCTCCCTCTCTCCACTACTTCAAATAAATAACATCTTAAAAAGAAAAGACACTACAGAGTCAATTCAGTATCTATTTAGATCTAAGTCATTTTACTATTTCCTAGTATACATCTTAAAGAGTAGTTAGAGAATAAATATATAGAAATATATAACGCTAGGTAATTTTTGATTTCAAGTTTTAACAACAAACAATAGAATGCAACATGTAACAAAAAGGTGGTACAACAGAAAACAATTTAAGGTTCAGTCTCCAATAAGTTCTGTGAAAGGCCAAATGGTTCCTTTGGCGATAGCATAAGCTTCATCTGTTCCCGAACATGGGAGGACAGTAGCTACCTATGTATGTAGTTTATTTAACTACCCCCACTTCAGTGATTAACAAAGATGAAATCTTTGCATGTCTTGCACACATATTTAGAAATAATACAGATCAATACTAAGGCTATCTACTACTTCATAAAAACCACAGCATATAATTAGAAAAATATAAAATTATAAATATTGAACTTAAGTAGTTTGCAGTGTTTTAGCTTGCTTCAATAGACATATACACAAAAGACTGATAAGAACAAAAATTTTATCACATATAAAATTTTCAAAGCATCTTTGGAAACTAGAAGACTTTCTAAGAGCATGAATTAATCTAACATCTACAAAAGTATGCTCTTAGAAAAGCTAAGGAACAAAAAAAATCCCTAGATACTTATGATCAATTAAGCTAATGCAATACATCTGGACTTGAAAAGTTATTTTTGCCAAGTGAAAGTTTCAAGTACAACTCAGACAGTTTTCAGATTTCTCAGAAATGCTAGGGCGGTAGGCAAATTCTCTTTCACCTCCCATTTTCTCCTACAGCCTGTTCTTCCTTCTTTCCATCACCACTCTAATGAGCTGGATTCTATATTCCCTGTAGGGATCAATGAAATATCTGAAAATGACTTCTACCTTTATTTATTTTGTGTGATTCAGATTTTTTTTATTTAGTAAATATAAATTTCCAAAGTACAGTTTATGGATTACATTGGCTTCCCCCCATAATTTCCCTCCCACTCGCACCCCTCCCATCTCCCACTCCCTCTCCCATTCCATTCACATCAAGATTCATTTTCAATTATCTTTATATACAAGATTGATTCAGTATATATTAAGTAAAGATTTCATCAGTTTGCACCCACACAGAAACACAAAGTGTAAAATACTGTTTCAGTACTAGTTATAGCATTACTTCACATTGGACAACACATTAAGGACAGATCCCACATCAGAAGTAAGTACACAGTGACTCCTGTTGTTGACTTAACAATTTGACACTCTTGTTTATAGCGTCAGTAATCTCCCTAGGCTCTAGTCATGAGTTGCCAAGGCTATGGAAGCCTTTTGGTTCGCCGACTTTGATGTTATTCCGACAGGGTCATAGTCAAAGTGGAATTCTCTCCTCCCTTCAGAGAAAGGTACCTCCTTCTTTGATGGCCCCATTCTTTCCACTGGGATCTCACTCGCGGAGATCTTTCATTTAGTTCTTTTTTTTCCCCAGAGTGTCTTGGCTTTCCATGCCTAAAATTTCAGTATTTTTTTGTTGTTGTTCTAGTACTATTGGTTGAACTCTGTAATTAACACACAATTATTCTTAGGTGTTTAAATTTTAACTGAAAAGTGATCCCTGTTAAATTATAAGAGTGGCAATAGGAGAGGGAGGAGATGTACAATTTGGGACATGCTCAATCGGACTTGCCCCACATGGTGAGTTAGAAACGTGCCAGGGGATTCCAATATAATCCCATCACGGTGGCATGTACCAGTGCCATCTCACTAGTCCAAGTGATCAACTTCAGTTCACAACTGATCACACTGATAGGTCTAAGAGTCAAAGGGATCACACAAACAAGACTAGTGTCTGCTAATACCAACTGATAGAATCAAAAAGGGAGAGAACCATCCAACATGGGAAGCAGGATGCACAGCAGACTCATAGAATGGCAGATGTTCTACCTTTATTTTCAATCAAATATTCACTTTGATAAGCCTGGCTAGTCACAATATCATCAAAATCTTGGTGAGGATCTTTTTACAGTATATAACTTTGTTGCAAATTTGCTGGGTAGTTTAAATAAGCTTCACTAACTGCCTCTCCAAGAAGAGCTATTATTATATCCATTTACTTACATTTGATTTCATAGCTTTATTCATCTTTATAACAATAACCATAATTTTACCTTCTTGTTAGAAGTATCTGTTTACTGACAACCCCTGAGCTACCAAAAGGGGGTTCTAAAAGACTGTGGGGAGCAACTTGGACTAAGCTAAGTTACTGGAATTAAGACTTATTCTATGCATCTGCTCTCCCACAATATGGCGCTGGGAGAGGAGTAAAAACAGCTTCTACACAGCTGCCTCCGGTTCAACCAATAAACTGTAGGACCTGCTCCTGATTGGAGGAGAGCAGCGTGCTCAGCGTGTGGGTAGCAGAGTTGGGATTGGTGGAAGAGGACTATAAAGGAGGAGAGAGACAACATGCACCAGGAACATCTATCTGAAGGAACACCTGCGCAGCCCCCGAGAGAGCCAGCCGGCGGTGTGCCGCTCCCCCGCGGAAGTGGGGAAAGTGGCAGGGGAATCGCCCTTCCACGGAGGTGGAAGGGACAGTAGCCAACCCGGGAAGAACCAGCAGCAAACCCGGGGAGGGCCGAGCAGACGAAAGAACAGCGCAGGGTCCTGTGTCGTTCCTCCACGAAGACGGGGAGCGACAAAAGACCTTTTCAATTGAGAGATTTCAAAGATCATAAAGATTCTAAACACTTCCCAGTATCAGAAAAGGAGCTCGATGAAGATGGAAGAGACCTACACATTTCAGAATACAAATGGAAAAGGATATAGTATGTTCTAGATTGACAAAAAATGTGGTGTATGTTTATGAGATGTTTCACAGTAGTCATACGTATATATCTGAAGCCAGATTTCTTGGTATTGATTTTAGAATTCAACACTAACCAGTCTCAGGCCTTGTGAATGTTTTCAACCATGCCAAGCTTCAGCTTACTAATTATTTGCAAAATTGGGCTAATGAAGACTGAACAAGGTGTAATTGCTGAACATCTTACTTGGTACATGGTATAAACTAAATAAATATTAACATCTAATTTTTTTAAAAAACTCATTTACACACATTCAGATCAAGGATTATAAAGCAAGCAGCATGAAGCCAATATTCACCTAATTGACTGCCAGGCAATACATTCTGACCACCACCCTCTAATAGATACCTTAAGTGTAGAAAAGAAATGTGATTTTTGTCAACTCAGAAAAAGAAGGGCTGAAGTTACAGCAAACTTTCAAGGTCTGCAGAAATATGTTATTAATTCTAAGTCCTGAATTAATGCTTGAACTTCCAAATTGTTTACATGAGAATAACAGTAGCTTTAAGTGACCCAATCTAGTTGCTTCATATATTGCTGAAAATTAGCATTGTTAGAGATGTAAGGTGGAGTGAGGAAAATAACACCTAATCACTAAATTATAGCCCTCCATTCTTCAGTTCCTTCCCCCTCTGCAATCAATGCATTCCTCTGTTCATACATTCTACTCAGTGACATCACTGAAATCAGATTAAAGTTAAACACCAAGAAAATCTAGTAAGTAATGACAAAATGGGTTTAGCCTGATAGTGACTACTGAAAAGAAGACAACATGCTTATTGTGAGTTGGGGTGAAAATTTTCAGAGTACTGAGGACATGGTATGCATCTAACATCTGACAGTATAGAAATGTTAAGTTCAGTTCTACCAAATATCCCCTTGCTTAGAAAGCACTGCCATGCTCATCAGAAGGCTATTTTTCCCTCGGTTCACACTCTAGTTCCACTTACCCCTGTTTTAAATAAAGGGCTCCAGGACTGACAATGAAAATACATTTCATTAAGGCTTTGGATTCTTAAATTTAATATACAGTCACCATCAAAATATTCTTTATCCCCTCTGCTTATGCCGAGTTTGAGCATTTACATGAACTCAGCATCTGTCTGTTGCATTCAGGTATTCCCAATTCGAGGAAAGTAAGTGCCACAATAGTCCAAGTACTCCTTATGGTATCTCTGTACTTGATTATGCTTCTAGGATCTACTTAGAGTCCAGATTCACCAAAATTTCATTAGGGAGGGAAACGGTTCAAAGAGAATAACAGTAAAATTGGAATGTACCAATTACACCTGAAGTTACTCTAAGCATCTAACTCCTCTGAACATATCTTATCTGTAAAACAAAGGTTTATAATCAATCATTATTCAGTACTTGGAGCCAAATGAGATGGCACATTAGAAACAGCTGGCTCAGTGTTTAGTACAGTTGATAAATGGTGGAGAAATGCTTATTCTATTTCTAGTACCTTTACCTTATCAAACCATTCTTAGGTTAAAAATTCATAGGAACTGCTTTTATGAGCATCAGTATTTATTTCAGATTCTCTTGGTAACTACATTATCTCCTAATTACTAAAAATTCTCAATAACTAGAACTATAGAATATGTAAAAACATCCAATTTTGGGCAGGTACTTGGCACAACAGTTAAGATGCTACTTGGGATGACAGCATCCCTTATCAGAGTGACTGCATTCCAGTCTCTGCTCCACTTCTGATTCTGTCTTCCTACTTATGCACAGCCTGGGAGGCAGCAGCTCAAAGCTCAAGTAGTTGTATCCCTGTCACCCGCACAGGAGAACCCAGACTGAATTTCAGGCTCCTGGTGTGGGGAGCAACTCGGACTAGACTAAGTTACTGGAATTAAGACTTATTCTATGCATCTGCTCTCCCACAATATGGCGCTGGGAGAGGAGTAAACAACTTCTACACAGCTGCCTCCGGTTCAACCAATAAACTGTAGGACCTGCTCCTGACTGGAGGAGAGCAGCGTGCTCAGCGTGTGGGTAGCAGAGTTGGGATTGGTGGAAGAGGACTATAAAGGAGGAGAGAGACAACATGCACCAGGAACATCTATCTGAAGGAACACCTGAGCAGCCCCCGAGAGAGCCGGCCGGCAGTGTGCTGCTCCCCCGCAGAAGTGGGGAAAGTGACAGGGGGAGCCGCCCCTCCACGGAGGTGGAGGGATCAGCAGCCAACCCGGGAAGGACCAGCAGCAAACCCGGGAAGGGCCGAGCAGACAAAAGAACAGCGCAGGGTCTAGTGTCATTCCTCCAAGAAGAGGGGGAGCAACATCCTGGTTTTTGCCTGGCCCAGTCTCACCTTTTACATGTGTTTGGAAAGTGAAACAACAATTGGAGATCTCTTTCTTGCTATCTGCTTTTCAAATAAATATAGACAAATACAAATTTTAAAAGCATTGTATATTAGTTTTTTTTTTTTTTCCAGGCAGAGTTAGACAGTGAGAGAGAGAGAGACAGAGTTATAAACAGTGAGAGAGAAAGAGACAGAAAGGTCTTCCTTCCGTTGATTCACCTCCCAAATGGCCGCTATGGCCGGCGCACTGCACTGATCTGAAGCCAGGAGCCAGGAGCCAGCTGCTTCTCCTGGTCTCCCATGCAGGTGCAGGGCCCAAGCACTTGGGCCATTCTCCACTGGTTTCCCAGGCCACAGCAGAGAACTGGACTGGAAGAGGGGCAACCGGGACAGAATCCAGTGCCCCGACCAGGACTGGAACCTGGAGTGCCAGCACCGCAGGCAGAGGATTAGCCTAGTGAGCCGCGGCGCCAGCCTATTACTTTTTTTTTTTAAATTGTTATTACATGATCTAGATCATTAATCATCAACACAGTATAAAATGGCATCCAGTATACAGCTGTGAGTTCCATTGAACCACAGGTTACTACCAGCTGTACTAGAAATGATCTTGTTGAAACAGAAACGCTAAACACAAAATGATTGCATTCTGTAGTTTTGTTATATGATGACAGATATAGTTCCATATTCTATCTTATTTTTAACATGAATTGTATTTATGATCAGGCATTTTATTATAAGTCATATGAAGATTTTTTCAAAGAACAGTATTGCCTTGAAACTCGTGTTATCTTCTTACGGATTTCTGTTAAAGAGATTTTCCCTAGAAACTCATTTTAAAATGTTATAAATAGTTTAACAATTCATTTACATTATTGTTAAAGGAACTGGAAATAATTGGTATGGGTTCAGGAAAATAGACATAATTTATATGAGACTAACTCCTTAAGTGAGAAACAAGGTTCTTCTTTTTCCATTTACTCTCACTCCAATTTCTAAAGACAAGTGACAAAAGTAATTATGTACCAAAAAATATAATTACTGTCTCAAATTTAGGGGTCTTGGGCATGTCAAATTTTAAAAGAGGCACTATTGTACACATACAAGGCTGTGACATTTTTGAATACTCAGTAATTTCTAATTAATATTGGTAGTTGGAGTCTCTTGATTCATTAGCATAAGAACATGGGGACAATTTTATTATTTTAACACACTGAAGATATTATCTGGCATCAAATGTTATCCTCAGAATTGCTGCTTGTTAATACTTATGGGAAAAGCTAAATGTGTTCTGAAAAATATAGCAGTACCAGGTGTACACTACTATGTACAATATTTGAGTGTGATGCTGTTCTTTTTAACATGAACTTCCTCTTATTTATATTAAAAGCATATTGTTGTCACACAAATTAACTTCATAGTCAATGGTTTACTGATATCAAGATGTTGAGTAGGAAATGAAATAGAAGAAAAGTCAGAGACACTTAAAGGATAACTCAGACATCTGCATGTAAACCAGTTTATAGATTCCTTCTTAACCTTTTTCAGTTACTTCCTCACTCCTCCTCACAACTGTTATGTTTTTACTTGTTTATTTATTTATTTATTTATTTATTTATTTATTTATTTATTTTTGTGGGGAGCAACTCGGACTAGACTAAGTTACTGGAATTAAGACTTATTCTATGCATCTGCTCTCCCACAATATGGCGCTGAGAAGGGAGAAACAGCTTCTACACAGCTGCCTCCAGTTCAACCAATAAACTGTAGGACCTGCTCCTGATTGGAGGAGAGCAGCGTACTCGGCGTGTGGGTAGCAGAGTTGGGATTGGTGGAAGAGGACTATAAAGGAGGAGAGAGACAACATGCACCAGGAACATCTAAGGGGAACATCCACCTGAGGAACACCTGTGCAGCCCCCGAGAGAGCCGGCCGGCGGTGTGCCGCTCCCCCGCGGAAGTGGGGAATGTGGCAGGGGGAACCGCCCTTCCACGGAGGTGGAAGGGACGGTAGCCAACCCGGGAAGAACCAGCAGCAAACCCGGGGAGGGCCGAGCAGACAAAAGAACAGCGCAGGGTCCTGTGTCGTTCCTCCACGAAGACGG